>NC_136488.1:86910422-87022922 GCF_053919585.1 Euprymna scolopes
TATATATATATATATATATATATATATATATATATATATATATATATATATACATATATATATATATATATACCACCTTTTTTGATAATATTTAAAGTTCCAAATCTCAGCGACTATTGATCAAAATTTAACAAATGAAGGCTCCTTGGAAACGTAATGACCTGAATTGTGTAGTGAGCTATGTGACATTTACCTCGCACGGTAAGAAGATCATTTATCATCCAGAGCCTATTTTTGGCACATTTTTACAGCCATAAAATGTTTCAATCATAGTCATTTGTTTTCCTAGTTTTGCATATAAATTTGATATTTCTCCAAAACCTCTGGCCTTGATGGAGGGGGGGGGGAGACTAAAACTGCTATGGTTTCAAATGATCTGAAACAATAGCAAAGGGAGACTTGATTCCAAATATTTCCTATGTGTTATATCTCCACTCTTTCGTTTTCACACAGAAAGTAAATTTCACAGTGTATAAATATTATTTGATACTGGAGATATTCATAATCGTACCCTACTTCTGAAAGAGGGGGAGATATAACATTTGAGAAATATTAGGAATCAAGTCTCCCTTTGTTGTTATTTCAGATCGTTTCAAATCATAGCAGCATGTTTTAGTCTCCCTTCCATCAACGCCAGAGGTTTTGGAAAAATATAAATATATATATATATATATATCGTCAGCCACATACTGTTTCACTGTATCACAACTCATCAGTGTGGCTAAACATGCAACTCCCTCAAGCCAGGATCGAAACCCAACCGCCCAAACAACAGTCAAAGCTTCTCACCATTATACTATTTGGCTGCTGCTCTGCGGTGAGTGAATTAATGATGTTCAAATGCCTAAGCTCGATTTGTATACACAAAGAGCATCGCTTAATACGCTAATGACAGTTTGTATATCACTTCCCAATATGCTCAACCCAAGATAGGAAGCATTATAGTCATTCACATACAGTACTGTTTCGCTGTATCACAGCTTGTATGAGCTGACTTCTTCTTTTCTTTTTGCTTCTTCCTCTCTCTGTACTGAGTGGAGATGGGATGTATACAAATCAATATCCTATTTTGTCTTTTATTTTTTGTAAACATTATGTTTATCTTGTAAAAAAGGATCACGAATCTAAAACAAAAGTGAATTACTGTTTCTTTTATTTGGGATTACTTGTATCATAATTCAGACTACTGTTTTCATCTTGTGTGGTTTTCTCACAACGTTTCAGCCGATGTAACCTCCGACCTTCTTTGGGAAGTACGAGGTGCCTTCAATAAGTTTCCAGACTTTTTTTTTTTTGTATGGGAACTTTTTACTGATAATACACACGCGTGAAACTCTAGTCTCCTTCGAAGTAATCTCCTCCAGCTGTAATGCACTTGTAGCATTCAACAACTTATGGAAGGCTTCATGAAAGTCCTCTTGTGTGAGCATATCAATAACCCTCATCACAGCTTCTTTCATTTTATTGTCTTATAATGACAACCTCCAAGGTTTTCCTCAAGTTTTTTTTTTTTTCCAAAGGAGTCACCACTTATCAAGGCCTGAAGACCACTCGAGGATAAGGGCTAATGAGTGTACAGTGGTCAAGGGAAACATGTCGTAGTCATCGTTAGTAGTGGAAATTTGGTAGATTGGATTACTTAAGAGGATGGCTCATCAAGAATTTGTTCACGTTGGACTTGAAGACAACCATATTGTAGTCAGTTGGAAAGCAGGAAAATGGAATAGAGTTTCACAGGCGTACAGTTCTAAGAAAGAAGTTTTGTTCATGGAATCTACGTTTAGGTTTAGACACAGATAAAGAGTGGAGGGGAATTATTGATAGTAGTTTCAACTAGACAAGTGTTTTTCATGAAAGTCAGGTCAGTGGGAACCATAGATTGGAGCTCAGACGAGCACTTGCCATGAAAATAACGATAAAGTAGAGACAGGCTCGCAATGTCTCTACTCTTGGAAAGAGGTTGCAGGGAAGAGAAAAGGGCATCTCTCACTAGGCTACAAAGTCTATTTTGAACTCTGTCAAGGCAGGATAAGCTGCTTCTAGTAGCTTGTGCCCAGATGTGGCAACAGTACTCCATCTTTGGATGCACTTGGCTCTCATACATGTAGAGAATTGCATCAGCAGTGAGATATCTACTGGAACGGTAGAACAACCCCACCATTTTCCCAGCAGCCCTGGCAATGGATATGATGTATGTGTTCCATTTCAGGTGAGGAGTAAAAGTCAAACAAGAAGTTTGTCAGAACATGGAGCCTCCTCAAGATGAGAGATATTCATTTCAATTGATGTCAGACGGGGATCAGAGTGTTGATGATAAAAAGATAGAAGTTTGGTTTTAAATGTATTAAAATTAACCGGCCACCTCTTTCCCCATTGCACCATGTGTTCAAGATCAGAGGAGAGACAATCAGAGAGAACTTGGTTGTTTAAGGCCTTTAAAGTGTTGCCATTTGGTAGTGTCGTCAGTATAAATGTCTGCAAATGATCTTAGTATGTGATTTGGGAGATGATTGATGTAGAAAGAGAGTTGGGCCCAGGATGCATCCCTGAGGGACTCCAGCATTAATTCTGTGAGCTTTGAGTTTTTGCCCATCAACCACTACTCTTATCAGAGAGAAATGATTTGATAATTGAAAAGACGTTTCCAACTATACCTTGTTGGAGATTTTGTGGATAAGACCTTTTTGCCACACCCTATCAAAAGCCTTTGATATGTCAAGGACAATTGCCTTAGAAAGGAAGCCTCCATCGAGAGATTCACTAATCCTATGAGATATAACTGTTAACACATCAGCTGTAAATCTAGCAGAACGGAAACCATATTGATGGCATGTCACTGAGGAGGTTATGTTTGCTGAGATGGCTGACTACTTCTCTATTTAACACAGATTTTAGCAACTTACTTATGATGCACAGGAGACTGATTGGTCTGCATTGAGAGGGAGATGAGCGATCACCTGAATTTTTAAATACGGAACATACTGATGAAGTTTTCTAGGGTGTTGGGAAGCAATTCTCCCTAAGACAATGCTTAAATAGCTATGTAAGTATGGGAGTTAGTTCTAGTTGAAGCTTTTTGAGCACTATAATAGGAATGCCATCAGGGTCAGTTGCTTTACTGGAATCGAAGTTTTTCATTAGCTTGACAGCATCACGCAGAGATATTTGTATGTCGCATAACATGTTTTCAGACACAGGAGGAAATATAGGGGGGGGGGATGGCAGCCCTGATCGCATAGAGTAAAATTAGCTGCAAAGCTTTTGGCAAAGAGTTTGGCTTTGTCCGATGCTGACGAGATTACTTCAGGTCTATTGATGATGGTTGGGATTCAGCACACTTTTATTCAGGACCCTGCTTCTTATTTGCCAAAATTGGTAGGAACCAAGCTGCTGCTCAGCTACTTTAGACTTGATAGACTGAGCGTACAGCTTTCTCACGTTCTTTATTACTCTTTTACAGTTGTTGCTGGCAGTCCTGGAAACGGCTTTAGTCTCAGTACATCTATTACATTGGAAGCAATGGAAATAGTGATTTCTGTGTGCAGTGGCAGGAGCACATTCTGGAGAGAACCACGGCTGACTGTTAGCTTAGGAAATAACCAAATATCAAAGGGTCCAAGGTCTGGACTATAGGGAGAATGAGGAACTCTCAATGCCAATCTTGATCAAATAGTCTGTGACAACGATGAAGTTGTGAACTGGGGCATTGTCCTGGTGGAAATACGAATGACCCAATTTCAAGAGTGCTGGCCTATTTTGCTGGAATATCTTCCTGAACTTTCTTAAAACCTCAACTTAGTTCTCCTTTGTTGACTGTCTGTCGAGTGGGAACCTTATGTATGTAGATCATGCCCATGTTTTCAAAAATAGGGATCATCATAAGTTTCTGGGTGGATTTGCTCTATCTGGCCTGCTTAGGTCTGTGAGAGCCAGCATGCTTTCACTGGGAACTCTGTATCTTAGTCGCTGCGCCATAGCAATAGATCCAGCTTTCATCACAGGTCACCAGAGCAATAAGAATTGCAGGATCTAAATTAATCAGTTCGACCATCTCTCTGCTATCATAGCAACGTCTTTATTTCTGATCTTCTCTGAGCCCTCTTGGGATAAACTTTGTACAAATCGTCTGCATCTTCAGTTCCTCATGAATAATTTTGTATACAGTTCCCACACTGATATCAAACTGTGCACTTAATGCTTCTATAGACACATCGGTTCTTATCCATGAAATCCTTTATTTGGTCAATCAACTCTGATGTTCTGACTTCCTTACTCCTTCTACACCTTTCATCATTTCTCACTAACTCGCTGCTTTCTTTGAATCCCTTATGCCACTCCAAAACTGATTATCGATTCATGCAAGATGGTCCAAAAGCAGTCTGAAGTTTCTGTGGCATTTTTCCCAAGTTTAAAACAGAATTTTATTGTGTATCGTTCTTCTAAAGTGTCGCACATCCAGATTGCATTTTTGAAATTCACCAGCTTTGACAATCAAGCTTTAGTAGGGTGTATTCCAATTCCTGTTGTAGCTGTTCATTTGAACCTGAAATTATAAAGATTGGTCAGTCATCTCATAAGATGTATAGAAATAAAATACTGAATTTTCAAGTCTATGACAATTTTAAATGCCTGTACGAAAAAGTCTGGAAACTTATTTAACGCGCCATGTATCTTGTCTAACTCGCAAATCTGCATGTAGAGTTTTAGTGAGTATAATATATAATAACGACCTTCCATATGGAAATTCAAATATTTCAGATTTTATTGAATTTTATCCATAATCAGTAGACATTAATTAAGCAAGATTACCTGAAGTTTTTCTTAAGACCTTTCATGTTAAAGTCTTATATTTGAGATATTTTGTAGAATAAAAATAATGTATTGAATTCTCATCAAAATTAGAATGAGGATTCTAGACATAATGCTTAGTCGTATCATATCTTGATTTTAATCTTCTGTAAGAGGATATAAAAGTGGTACAAATATGTTCTATTTAAAGAACTCATTTTACCTGTCCTGGGACAGATGTTCTTTTAAAATACATAAGCTAAGTTGGATAAAAGTCCAACAGAGTGACTGATTATTACGATAAAATTTAAAAACAAGGACGTAATATTTATTTATAAATATCTGTGTTACAGAAGATGGGAACAACATCGGTAACGTCGGTTTCAAATCTGAATAGGGGGGACTAATATCTGATCGATAAACACAAGTCCAATATAGGCGACAAGATATTTGGTTCTCTTTGTTTGAATTTGAAACCGACGGTACCGATGTTTTTCTTATCTTCTGTAACACACACACACACATATATATATATATATATATATAAAAGTGAACGTGTCTGTCTGTGTGTCTGTGTACATTTCCCTAGACAATATCTCTGTCAATTTTCAGTCTACAGACTCGAAATTTGATATACAGGGTATGGAGATTTGGGAAAATCTGTGTAATCCGTTTTCGGCCAGAAATTTGGTTGTTAAAGAGTCAAAGTCTAACGATTTGACATTTGAGCACTCTACCAAACTCCTCCGACAATTTTGTGTCTAAACACTTGAAATTTTAGATATAGGTTCCTTGGACATGGATCTAACTTAATAACTTTATTTGAGACCAAAACAATAAATGTTCAGGGATCATAATAGGGGTCAAAGTTAAAAAAAATATTTGACCTCTGCGGTCTCTACCAAATTATTCAGACAATTTTTGGTATAAACATTTGACATTTTACATAAAGGGTATTCAGAGATAGGGCAAGCTTTTTAATCGGTTTGGGTCGGAATTTTTTAGTTACCAATATATAAACGTATATATGTATGTATGTTTGCATGTCTGCCTAAAACTTTCGACAGAGGCGAAGGATTTTTACAAGATCACTATCGACGACAAATATAAAAAAATTGGCTAAAAATATTAATATCTTCACCTTCAACTGGAACTTTTCTACAGGGGGAGGTCGCTTTTTTCGCTGATATTTTTGAAAGACATCCTCTTCTTTTCGATTGTCTAGCCTTAATTTAAACCTACGTCACTTCCGGTTTGGCGGTGGTCGTAACAGCAAAGACGTCAGGTTTCCCCCCCCCCCCGTTCTTTTCCTCCTTTCCGGTACGGGTTCGAGCCTGCCTTCCTACTACCCCTTTTTTTCTCAATATACACATCCAAACATCCGGGCAACGCCAGGCTGAAATGCTAGTATATATATATATATATATATATATATATATATATATATATATATATATATATACGTTTTTCATTTCTGCGGATAACTAAAAAAAAAAAAAAAAAACGAAAACCTCAAAGCTTTCATAATTTAAAAACGGGTTGATTAAAGAAACGCATTGGTTTTTCAATTTAAAAAAAAAAAACATGAAGAAGGGATGGAAAATTATGGAGAACAAAGAATATTTATGATTGAACATTTATTTCTGATTCAAGTCTCAAAGGTTTCTTACTAACTTGACTCCACGTTGTAATTTAAGGAGAATAAAAAGTGATATTGGGTTAATTTTCGGCACTCACATAACTTTCATTTCGTTTATTTTGTCCTTTAGTTCTCATATTCCATGAACGATGTTTCTGACAAAGAGGGAAGTATTGCTATTTTCTTAATCAGAATTTATTCCATCTAACGCTTATCATTGGCAAGTTCTAGACCTTAAAGTAACTTTTTTAGCTCCTTACAGCAAGCGGCTTCACGTCCCGTTTCCATAATATATATATAGTAAGTTATAAAAATATATATGGCAATTAAGCTTCTGCCTGACGAATTCTCACGAGAATGAAACGCGGTATAATCTGTGTAGTTTAAATGCCATATATATTTTTTATAACTTACTGCCTATCTCTACCTATGTATTGAGCACTGTTGAAATAAATACTGTAAATTTAAGCATAAAATTATATTTTCATATATTAATTCATGTGATAAAATTAAGTAGTTATATATATATATATATATATATTATATATATATATATATATATATATATATATATATATATATATATATATATATATATAAAGTAATCTGATATTACGTTTTTTTTATTGGCAGGAACTTCTTCAGAGTGAAAAAAAAGATAGCATATATGATACGCTTTATACAAGAAAATAATTCTGAGAAAGAGTGAATAGAAAGAGGGATGATTGTAGAGTAGGAGGTGATATGGATACACGCCATTATATTCGCCGATTCCGTGAATGTTCAATGAACTCCTTTTTTTCAATCGTGATTCATAACGATGAAATTGAAGTGGCATTTTAGAAGAATACTTCTCATCTGTGCCGTCACACATGGGAGAGAACGGTGAGTGTAGAGAAAACCATGTAGTACCACGTGACTTTTGCGACATTTTTCTTTTTCCCAATCTCTATGGGATTGGAAAAAAAGAACCCATTTTGTAGGTGTCATGGCATTGTAAACCGTAAAGAGATTCATTAGGGTGAAGTTGGTGGGCATCCCGGAAGAATAGAATGGGAAAGTCTCGAGGGGGTTGTTACATTGTTTGGCATTGAAATAGATTGTTTGTAACACCAGTCCCATCACTTTTCAGACAGACCATTTACATTTCTTAAAAAAAATGTTTACATGTTTTCCTTTTCCAAATTCTGCAGGATCAAATGTCTACAATGGCAAGAACACTGAAAGCTACAATTACTAAAACGAACATGAAGGATAAGTTGCGGTCTTCCATTCAATATCTACAGAAGTTGCAAAATCTAGTCGACGAGGTAAGTGGTTGGGTATTTTACTTAAATAATTATTTACTATATATATATATATATATATATATATATATATATATATATATGAATAAAAGTATAGTTACATTCCATGATCAAAATATTTGTTTTTCATGCAAAACAGCTCCTCCAGCGGTACATTTTTTACAGATACGTTTCGTATGCAGAAACAATCGGTTATTATGATGTCAATGTCGGCTCTTTTCGTGCATATACTCCTCAGGAAAATTAGAAATTATTCGCTCAGAAAGAAAAAAAAATGCATGACGATATGTTACAAGAAGAAAAAAAGAAAGAAATTCATAGAAGACTTAACATTATGTTTTTGTTCTGGCAGTCATCTTGGTTCATCTTCGAAATATGAACCAAGATGGATTCCAGAACAAACAAAGAGGCGTGGTAGTAAAATGGTTGAGAAGCACTGTTTTAATTGTATTTTCTGTTGTCTTACTTTGCAGCCACAGCACGCCTTGCCCGATGTTTTTATCTGGATGATCAGTGGCAGCAAGAGGGTCGCCTACCAACGAATTCCAGTTGAAGCCATCATATACTCGATAGTTGATGAAGAAAAAGGCAAAGATTGTGGAAAGGTTCAGACCTTGTTTCTTAGAGTAAGTACAATTTCAATCGTACCCGTAAAACAGTGATTACGCTATTGCAACCTAGTCTGAGTCTGTCATTAAAATGACATACCTAGTCAGCATATTAAGCCCTGACATGGGTGTGACGTCACAGAATGGAATGCGTATATAGGCATAAAGATCGGGAGAAGGAAGGAGAAAAAGAAAGAAAAACAACGCATGGCGAGTGGAAAACATGCAACAGTTTTTCCTCTTCGAATGTGAGCCCGCTATTTCTTGTGCCGTATATTGGCAGGTAGCTGTATCTGGTCCCGGGTGTTGATAGCCGGCTAACGTGGCAGTCGGAAAAAGAGAACCTACTGTTGCTAAATGCGCATCGATTTTTTAGGATGCAGATATTGTTTTCTTAAATAGTTGACTTTGTAAGTGCATTTAATTCTAACAGTCATTGGAAATAATCAACATCTTTAGTTTGAAGGCTAGAATGATTAGTAGTAAGGTGTCTTTTCATCTTACTCGAGACCATTGCTTCATTATACAGCGTTTGACCGCACACGGCACACAGCGGAAACGGAATCTGCGTTTTCAGTCGAATGAAATCCAAATTTCAAATAATCATCACTATACAATCGGTGAACTTGCTTTTTTTTAATGAAGTTGTAGAATTAGTGTTGTCACCTTCGCTTTTTCTTTTTAGAAACTTGTTCATAATTAAGGATGAATTGAATCTAAAAATTTTTTTTAAATACATCAAAGCAGACTTTTATCATATTTAATTATGTTTTTACCCTATTAAAACCTTAATTTACAAAACCTAAATATTAAATAAGAAATATCAACAAAGGATCTGTTAATATTCTAAACAAGATGCATAGATGCTATGAAGCATTAATCAACGCTTGCCAATGCTTATTATTGTCGAAAAATTTAAAAAAAACAAAACAATTTAAACAAACGATTTATTACACATTTTATTTTTTATTTGTTTATTTATCTATTTTATTTTATTTTTATTTATTTATTTTTTGTTATATTTTAGCGTTAACGTCAATATCACTTAGTAATAATGTGTGGGTTAGTATTTATCAATGCAAACACCTCCGGTTATAACGACATGAAAGCGGTTTTCCACCTAAAACAACTTGCAACTTCCACCTATAATCTCTTCGCGGCACAATAGTAATCATTCCGCGGCACAATAGTAATCATTCCGCGGCACAATAGTAATCATTCCGCGGCACTGTTGTTGTGAACCACTAGGTTAGACTACGGAAATGTAAAGAAGTGGAGTGGTATTCCGGTCTCATTAGATCCCTTTTTCCACCAAAAATAAAATAAAATCAAACATGTCAAATAAGCGGTGTTTATTTACACAAAAATAACAAGTAACAAACGAATCATTTTTTTGTGTCCAAAAGGTGTGTTTGGATAGACAGTTTTTGCAAATGTGAAAGTTATTGAGACTGTTCGTTATTTCGACAAGAAAAGGCAGAGAGTGTCCTTTGTTTTCTCAGCGAGAAAACAGGCTTAATTTTGTGTGTGCTAGTAGAAATAAAGAAGAAGGTAAATGCCCTTGCGTGCGGCTGAATATCTGCATTATTCGCCGTGTGTGTGTGTGTGTGTGTGTGTGTGTGTGTGTGTGTGTGTGTGTGTGTGTGTGTGTGTGTGTGTGTGGATATTCGTGTTTTGTCTTTGCTGGCGAACATATGTAGCAACGGAGTCGTTGGACGTGCATAGAGAAGTGAGCAAAGAGCGATGAGCGAAGAGTGAGGAATACAGAGTGCGGGGCGCCGAGTGAGAATGAGTGAGTGAGTGAGTTTAAGTATTTGTCGATCAGTTTTTTTTTTGTTTTTTTTGTTGTTTTTTTTACATAGGCATCACCACATTATTAAGGCCAAGAGGCCACTCAAGGATAAGGGTTAAAGAGTGCACAGTAGAAATTGGACAATATAGTAATCATTAGTAATGAAAATTTGGTAAATTTGATAACTTATATGGAACGGCTCATAAAGAACTTATTTACGTTAGACTTGAAGACAACCATATTGTAGTCAGCCGGAAAGCAGGAAAACGGAAGACAATTCCACAGGCGTGCAGTTCTAAGAAAGAAGCTTTGTTCATGGAATCTACGTTTAGGTTTAGGCACAGATAAAGAGTGGGGGAAATTATTGATAGTGTTTACAGCTAGACGAGTGTTTCTTGTGAAAGTTTGGCGAGGGGGGGACCATAGATTGAAGCTCAGTCGAACACTTTCCATGAAAATAACGATACATCAGAGACAAACTAGCGACATCTCTTCTGTGAGATAGAGGTTGCAAGGAGGAGAAAAGGACATCTTCTACGAGGCTACGAAGTCTATTTTGAACTCTATCAAGGCAGGACAAGTCCTTTCTAGCAGCTCCTGCCCAGATGTGGCAACAGTATTCCATCCTTGGACGTACCTGGCTCTTATATAGATAGAGAATAGAATCAGCAGTGAGATATTTACCGGATCGATAGAAAGATCCCACCATTTTTCCAGCGGCCTTGACAACAGATTTGATGTACGTGTTCCATTTAAGATCAGGAGTAATGGTCAAGCCCAGAAGCTTGTCAAAACTTGAGGCCTCCTGAAGACGAGAGCCATTCATTTCAATTGATGCCAGATGTGGATTAGAATGTTGATGATGTAAAGAGAGAAGCTTGGTTTTAGATGCATTAAAAGTAACCAGCCACTCCTTTCCCCATTGTACTACGTGCTCAAGATCAGAGGAGAGAGAATTGAAGAGAACTTGGTCGTTTACTGTCTTAGATGTGCTACCATAAATGGTAGTGTCGTCAGCATAAATGTCTACAGATGATGTAAGGGTGTGATTTGGAAGATCATTAATGTAGATCAGGAAAAGAGTTGGGCCCAGGATGGACCCCTGAGGGACACCGGCATTAATACTGTGAGCTTCTGATTTTTGCCCCTCAACTACTACTCTTATGAACCTATCAGAAAAAAATGATTTAATAATTGAGAAGACTTTTCCAGCTATACCATAGCTAGCGATCTTATGAAGTAAACCTTTATACCATACCCTATCAAAGGCTTTAGATATGTCAAGAGCAATTGCCATAGAAAGATTGCCACCGCCGAGAGATTTGCTAATCCTATGAGATATAACTGTAAGCACATCTGCTGTAGATCTAGCAGAACGGAAACCATATTGAGTGTCACTAAGAAGGTTATTTTTGTTGAGATGGTTGATTACTTCTGTATTTAACACATATTCTAGCAACTTACTCATGACGCACAGGAGACTTATTGGCCTGTACTGAGAGGGGGATGAGCGATCACCTGAATTCTTAAATACAGGGCATACTGATGAAATTTTCCAGGGAGATGGGAAACTATTCTCCTTAAGACAACGTTTAAACAGTTTTGTAAGTATGGGCGCTAGTTCAGGTTGAAGTTTTTTGAGTACTATAATTGGAATACCGTCAGGGACAGTTGCTTTACTGGAATCAAGGTTTTTGATTAGCTTGGCAACGTCATGTACAGATATACGTATATCACATAGCGTGTTTTCTGATACAGGAGGAAATATTGGGGGTTGGTGGCCTTGGACGCAAAGGATAGAATTAGCTGCAAAGTTCTTGACAAAGAGTTTGGCTTTGTCTGATGCTGACGAGATTACCTCAGGTCCATTGATAATAGTTGGGATGAGCACACGCTTTTGTTCAGGATTCTGTTTGCTATTTGCCAAAACTGGTGGGAACCAAGCCGCTGCTCAGCTACTTTGGACTTAACAGATTGAGCATACAACTCTCTTGCGTTCTTTATTACTTTCTTACAATGGTTGCTGGCAGTCCTGAAAGCGGCTTTAGTTTCCATACATCTATTACGTTTGAAGCAGTGGAAAAAGTGATTTCTGTGCGCAATGGCAGCAGCACATTCTGGAGAGAACCATGGCTGACTGTTAGGTTTTTGCTGAAACGTTTTAGAGGGTATGAAACGGTCAATACCTACAATTAACCATTCAGTTAGGTCTAATACTATAGAGTAACTTTTTAAACATGGAATGCAGAGGTAGATCAGATATAAATGTACGGAAGCTATCCCAGTCAGCCTTAGTGTATCGATATACTGTACGATGGAGAGGTACGTCTGGGGATATATTACATTTCATTTTTATCTTAATTGATACAACAGAGTGGTCGGAAGATCCAAGAGGCGACAGAACAGAAACTGAACATAGTTCAGGGCAAGTTGTGAGAAAAAGGTCATCATTGTCGGGCACACGGTGGGTTCCTGAACAATCTGAGTGAGGTCATAGGCAATGGAAAAATCATGACAGAACCTCCCCTCATCATCGGTCTTGTTTGAGTGGGTCAACCATTCGACGTTGTGAACATTGAAGTCTCCACATACGTGAATGTTAGCTGAAGGATAAGCAGATAGGACTTGGTCAATTTTCTCAGATATGCTTTGAAAGATAGTAACTCCGCTGTTGTGGGGGCGATAGAGAGTAAATATAAATGCAGTAGTGTGAGCTAAAGCAACCCGGAAGCACATATAGGGTAAGTTAGGATCTTCCCTGGAGATGTCCCTACCACATGGAAAGCTATCTTTAATATAGGCACATATGCCATGCCCATGGCGATCTTGGGGGTCAGATTTAGAAGTTAAGTTAGAGTATCCTATAATTGCAAACTCTTCTAGGGAAATAGCCTGTCCAATGCCAGTTTCACTTAAAAATAAAAGGTCTGGTTTAGTCTCCTGTAATTGGGTTTCAACCTCTGGAAGGTTAGAACGTAGACCCCTGATGTTGGAGAAGGAGACATGATAGTAGGGGTCTACGTTGGAAGTTGGAGAACCGGGTTTAATCGTGTATTTTTTCTTGAAACTTGTCATGATGAAATTTTGGAATTTGTGGATTAGGTCGTCAGATTTACTTAGAGCAGGACAGAGAGGGGACACTAAGAGAGAAAAAGAAACGAAGAATTTTTTTTTTTTTGTAGCTAATGATAAGGTACAGCCGTAACAATTACCCGCTAGTATGGCATCGAGAGGCCCCACCAGAAGCTACTGCATGGTCCAGAATCCATTCACCAAATGGCAATAGAGCAGCCCCAGTACTTTGCACCTGCTGATAGGACAGCCTCCTTAGTGGTTAATCCAAGGTTCGAGTCCCTGACTATCAGGCGGATAACGTCAGCCCAGACAAAACGTTTACCTCCAGCACCCATACTAGTGACATGGCTACAAGGATAGACATAGAAACAGAAAATTTCCACCATCTCTGCCAACTGTTCGCGCAAAATACTGCCAACCTAGAAAACAGCTTTTTCTTCTCCCTTTGTCAGAAAAATCACTCATTAAAAAATGAGGACTGAGGGACAAATAAGAAGAAGCGAGAGTAACAGGAGCTGCCGATAACGCATCCACAATGCGTTTTCTACTCTCCATTAAAAAAAAAGAAAAAAATATTATTAAGTATTCTACTTAAAAGTCCAACAGACATGTTTAAGGGAAAGTATGGTGATAGATTCCCCTCTCACGAACTAAAAATGAGTACAATTACGTAATCTATTTTTGCAATCAACTCGGTAGATAAATAAACATTTATGGACGAGAAAAAAAGCTAGCATTTAATACAACAGAAATACATGAAATAAAATGTAGTCATTAATATAGTATATATATAATATAGTTATTAATATTTGAATCTAAAAATAAAAAGTGCGAATTAGTATTGAAATCACTTATCTCAAAAACACTTCCGTCTCCAAAATGCAAACTAGTGAAGAATTTAACTTTTAATAGCGTTCAGAAGATTTTTTTTTTAAATTAACCGTTAAAAGAAAAGCGTGATTTTATTCTGAACTTTATCTAGTCATGTTTTAAGAAACTTACGATATAAAAGAAAAGCGGATGGGGAGGGGGGGTTCTTCCGAAGTTAGTTGGTGACGTTATAAGTAATTGCGAGATAAGATGGAAGCCAGAATTTAGGGCTGGGGGACTGAAAAGGATAATATAATGGATTGATTATACAATATTTAAGATCAACTCGGTAGATAAATAAACATTTATGGATGAGAAAAAAGCTAGCATTTAATACAACAGAAATACATAAATTAAATACTGAAATAAAATGTAGTTATTAATATTTGAATCTAAAAATAAAAAGTGCGAATTAGTATTGAAATCACTTATCTCAAAAACACTTCCGTTTCCAAAATGCAAACTCAAGGCGATGTGAGAAAAAGGTTTTGAAAATTAAATCTTTCTCTGAGCTCTGATTGGCCGAGAAGTGCAATCTTTTGTCACATGGTATGCTTTCAACTACGTCCGCCGAAAAAACGCATTTTTAGCTTTGTTCCCCGCAGAATTTGCGTGGGCGTATTTTTATTTATTTATTTTTTTTTTTAATCTTTGCGCCTCTGAAATTTATCTTTTTTTGTTTGCGCGCGTAATTGTGTTTTTATTTATTTAAGTGTGTTTAACCGCACAGAAGTCAGGGTGAGTCCCATTGTAATTGAAACGCTTAGGACCATAACCAAAGGTTACCATCAATGGATTCAGACTGATGAGACAATTTCTTGTCCAATTTTGCGAAAAGCTTACCTGTCGGGAACAGCGAAAGTGTTAATGTACATCTTGAATGTCTAAAGTCAAAGGAAGAGATCAGATGTTCAAGAAAAAAAATTCAACTAAAAACATGCAAAATTGAGATGTCATCATCAGCATCATTATTATTTTATTTTTATTTTTTATTTATTATTATTTAATTTATTTTTTAAAATTATTTTGAGGGGAGGCCAACCTACAACCGTTAATAGGGTTTGAAAATTATTGATATTTTCTTCATTGATCTTATTTTTTTACTCAAAGAATTCATTTATTATTTATGATCACGGTTATAAAATATATCTTACATCAGCTATAGAAAAAATATGACTATGGAATCTGATGACAAATCTCCTCATCTTATTCTCTTTTTCATCTTTTCTTTCTTTCTTTTATAGTTGCCAGGGAAAAAAGCCAGCGGACAAGCGGGTTGGTCTATCCAGGCTAAACTCCAAATATACTTGTGGTTAGGACTCTCAAAGCACAAGAAGGACTTTCTCGGTGGGTTACCCAAAGGCTTTGAGGAAACGAAAATTATCAAGCAAGCTAACCGACTGAATGCAATGCCACCATCTGTTCTCAACTATAAAGGTAAATATAGTTTCTTACTTTTTGTTTCTAGTGTCCAGGTTTGCGGCACGTCAACCATCCTTGGATCATTTTATATTTTCTATAGCAATGATCTGAAGATTAATTTGAGAAATCTGCTAATATAATACTTAGCAAGAACTCGTGGCATAACGGATGACGTATCAGTTAAAATTCAGTTTTAAGTGACGCTCTTCTGGCGGTTGAAGGTTCAATCTACAGTGTAGGCAATATATATATATATATATATATATATATATATATATATATATATATATATATATATATATTTAGTAATGTGATTGATAATTTAAAATCCAGTGTATAAACGTGTTCACAACGGATTGAAAAACTTGTTGGGAATAGCTGTAAGCGTCTCTGAGGAGTGACTGGATGGAAGATTTACAGTTCTATGGACGAGAGGTAATTGTCCATCCTTTCACGAAACAGCTGTAAGAGCTTAACGCCAAAATAGGTGAATTTCTATTCATGTAGGTTGTGATTTTATTCAATTTACGTATATATATATATATATATTTATATATATATATATATATATATTATTGTTTATATATGTTATTGTTTATATATGGTTTACATGACGTATATAAACACTTTCTATAAGTACACACATGAAACTCATCCTCTTCAAAGTAATCTTCTCCGGCTGGAATGTCCCTTGTGTGAGCATGTCAATAACCTTCATCACAGGCTATTTTATCTCCTCAATTGTCTCATAATGACAGACTCTAAGGTTTTCCTTGAGCTTAGAGAATAAGCAAAAGTCACAGGGAGCAAGGTCTGGACTATAGGAACTTTCTTGATACCCATCTTGATCAAATCTTCCACATCTTCAGTTCCTCCTGAATAATTGTGTGTACAGTTCCCACACAGATATCAAACTGTGCACTTATTGTCCCTATAGACACACGGCGGTCCTTATCCATGAAATCCTTTATTTGACCAATCAACTCTGATGTTCTGACTTTCTTACACCTCCCCCACCTCTCATCATTTCTCACAAGCTCCCTGCTTTCCTTTAATCTCTTATGCCACTCAAAAACTGATACTCGATTCATGCAAGATGGTTCTAAAACATTTTGAAGCATTCTGTACATTTCTGTGACATTTTTTTTCCAAGTTTAAAACAAAATTTTATTGCATATTGTTCTTCTAAAGTGTCCTCACGTCCAGATTGTATTTTTGAAATTCACCAGCTGTGACAATCAGGGTTTAGTAGGGTGTATTCCAACTCCTGTTGTAGCTGTTCATTTGAACCGGAAATCATGAAAATTGGTATGTCATCTCATAAGATGTATAGCAATAACATATTGAATTTTCAAGAGTCTATGACTATTTTAAATGCCTGCACAAAATGTCTGGAAACTTAATGAAGACACTTTGTATTTGTTATTGTTTCTATAAGGTTTACATAAATTACTAAAATCACTTTTTATTTTTGCAGAGAAACAAATGTTTCAACTTCGCGCACATATGTATCAAGCTCGAAGTTTAATCGCATCTGATGCAACAGGATTGTCCGATCCTTTTGCACGGGTGATTTTTGGAGACCAATGTGTGATGACACAAGTTATTGAGGAAACCCTAAGTCCCACATGGGACGAAATGCTGATTATAAACGAACTAGTGATGTTTGGCCAAATGGATCAAATATCTGAAGATCCACCTGCAGTTATTGTGGAAATATTTGACCAGGATAAAGTGGTAAGTAAAATAACACAACCTATATATGATTTAAATAACACAACTTATATATGATTTAAAAATAACATATTTCAGATAACACACAACAGTTAAGAACTCGTAAAGAAAACATATAATTTATAGCAAATGAAGTAGAATTTAAATCTCTACTAATCTGTATTCAAACGAATGCCAAAAAGCGGCTGGCTTTAATAGTCACCCTCTTTCTTTCCCGCTTCGTTCACAGAAACGTGCTAACTTAATATTTTTCAACCAATGAAAATCATTTTAAACACAGAATTTATCAAGCCTATGCCAAATTAACCAACTTTATAAAACAAGAAACTGGTTAACGAAATTATAGAGAATAGAAAGTGGACATTGGGTTTTCTTTTAACAGTCTCATTATTTCATCCTTTAGTCCTCACATTCCATGAGCGATGTTTGTGAAAAACAGGGAAGAATTTATATTTTCTGCATTGGAATCTATCTATACAACATTAATCATTGGATAATTTTTGACCTTGAAATGCTGTATTTGTTTGAACTCCTTACATTACATAGCTTCATGCCTTGCCTGGAACGATTTCTAAAAACATCAAAGCTCTTCAGAGATCAAACCTGGCAACAGAAACTTGAACGTGCACCCCTACTTCACATGCCTTAAAATGGAAAAGGAGCACTTCAAAAACTCACATGCAAGCTTTCATCTTGCATACATCTAGATAACAAGTGGCTATGCAAACAAAAACGGACCGCTACCCTTTCACCCATGTACACTAACAGAATAAAATCACTCATCTCTCACTATTAGACAAAAAGAGAGTCTCAAACCTAATAATTCCCACACTATCAGCCTACCTCTATCTTCTAATCCATCGTCACAATATTGCAACTATGTGCTTGTTTTATAAATGCGCTAATAAAATTTTCTCCTCAAATAGATATTAAAACACAGGAACTAAGTGTTAATCATGTTGAGAGCAAAAAAGATTACCAATTTCACAGAATAATGTTTTCAAAGAGTAATGTAATCCAAGAATATAAACTCACGGGACCCGTGGAAATTCCACAGGGGACTCATATGTAATATATTGATGTTGACATTCTGTAGATGTTCAGCGTAAATGGAGACGCTCTGATATTATTGTAGCATTTTTGTTAAAACTGCAAAAGTATTTATCTAAGCTATCACGAACGTCCAGCAAATTCCAGTCGTAAAGTATGCTTAAATATGATATTTTAATTCTTGCAGATTTCATATATATATTATCATAGAGTTAATGTTCTGTCAATTTTTATATATTATAAAGTTGCGATTTCAAAAATAGAAAAAATATATCCCCATGACTTGGGTGCATTAGGTTGAATCAAAACCAAAATAAAAACTTATGAAAATATATATATATGTAACTTGAGTTCCTTCAGCCATAATCGAAACCAATACCAAAACTTATGAAGAATTATTGATAAAATTATTTATAAAAAAAATAGATGAGTTAAGTGTCATCAGCTATAATCGAAACCAAAACCAAAACTTATGAAGAATTCTTGATAAAATTATTTGTGACAAGAAATGGAAGTACATAACAATTAAACGACCCGGCTGTAAGCGTGACACAGAAAATAACACACACGCTATCATATTAATATATAGATAATTATCCCACCTGTAGAATTATAACTGACAAATTTATTTGGCATTAAATAACTAAGGTTCTGCCACACATAAGTAGAGAGTGTGTGTGCGCCACCTGACATAGTTCTAAGGTTCGGCTGCAGGACGGCTAATAAACAATGAAATGCAATAGAGTGTGTAAATATCTCCACTGGGGTATTTGTAAAAAGTTAAATATCGACTGCAGCAAAAAGTCCTAGGGACATATAGAAGTAGGAACAGTTGGAAATAAGTCATAGATATTGATGCATTCCCCAGCACTCTCCGGCCAAAAACAGACGCGAACAACTTGTAGAAAAAATAAATGTCTTTATTCCTTTTTTCAAAAAAATGCTGCAATTACTAAAATTACTGTTCGCATATAGCACGAGAAAACTTAGCGACGATGTGGAACAGAGGGGGGAGTGGTTGACAATCGAGCGGCGTTTCAACAGCCAGGCACGTGTCTGCCTGTTCTCCTTCTGCCCGACAGGCTACCTGCTTTGTTTATATGTCAGTCTCGAGTTTCCAATGCACCTGCGATGTCAACGACTTTAACCTGTGACCCCATCAATGAGTACATCCGGCATCCATTACCATTGACAATTTAACATCTGCAGGTGTTTCTGCACGATGCACTGTGGTACAATATGACTATGCAGCTTTTATAGCTAGAAAATGGAGTTGTCAAAATTGACATAGTAGCATGGGACAGGAAAGAGAAAGAAGCAACCTTAGTAGAAGTTAGTGTCCCCCGGTGATGCTGGTTAAACAGAGCTTAGAGGGAAAATACAGGGTGTCCCAATAAAATGTATACACTCTTTAAATTATCTCAACTTGCTACATGAATATGCTATGTCACGTTGCCGACTGGCAGGCATTGTGGCACCCAAATAAATTGCTATTTTTTTCCTTTATTTACTTAGACACTGTCCAACTTTCTCTCAGCTATACTAAAGGAGTACTTCATCGTAAAACAAGCAAACTCAAGCAAACTTACTTTTTTGAATCTCACAAATTACCCTTTGGTGTATATTTATAAAACGCAATTTTCATACTTCGTTAAATATTCAATTAAAGATTGGGAGCAAGAGATGTTTAGGAACGAAGAATGACACTTCCTCCTCACTGTCATCATGACGTAAGTGCATATCTTGATAGTCACTTGCAAAACAGATAGTTAGGACGATGATAGTTAGTCACTTGTAAAGCAGATAGTTAACTAACAGATAGTTAGGATGAAGACCACTGTCCACGCTCCATGGATTTTTCTTGTTAAACACAGGGTTCACACCACAAAACGAGCTACAATGAATGAGTTAAAAGCAACCATTGAAAGAAGATGAGTCAACATACCAATTAAACTGATTAAGAACGTTTTCGATTCAATCAGTGAGCGCTGTCAGCTGTTCATGAACCACAATGGCCAACAATTTGAACACTTTCGATAATTAGCTGGTTTCTATATTTTTTCACAGTATTTTGATGTACGAAACTTATCTTTCTTATAATAAATGTTGGTTTTGTGGTCATTTAAAGAGTGTATACATTTTATTGGGACACCCTGTATAACGAAATACCAAGGTCTTATGTACGACATGAGAAAGAAACTGGAATCATAGGAAGGTTTTTATCATTCTAGTAATTATAGTAGCTACCGAACTCATGAAAAAGAATTTCAAAAACTATCTGGCACATATACTCAGCGAACCAAGTGCAAGAGGGATACAAACAATTGCACTTAAAGGGCCGTTTGAATTTTTTAAAACGATCATTCGGTTGCAATGTATGAGATAGCGGGTGAATGTCTGGCATTCAGTAGGATGCTCATCCCCAACTCGAACAAAATGATAAAAAAATTGAAAAAAAATTTGATATGCTCCAAACCAAATCAAATCAAACTAATTATTTTTTTCTTCAGGCCTTGATAAATAATAAATTATTAGTAAAAAAGTATTAATTAATGGTTTGAAAATAATAGTTTTAAACAGTTACAAAAATAGATAAAAAAAAATAAAATACACTTTTTTACCATGGTTAAAAAATATGTAGCAGAGAATAATATATTGGTTTGCATATCTTTTAAAAATAAACAAAAAATGATGCATTTTGTTACCATAGTAACAGTGATAGTTAAGAAACTAACATGTTTGTTTCCATGATTGCAGGGAAAAGCCGAGTTCATTGGACGGGCAGTTGCGAAACCAATTGTGAAGATGTACAACGAGAAATACTGCAAACCGAAATTTCCACCAAAACTTGAATGGTGGGATATCTACAGAGGATCCGATCGGGCCGGTGAATTATTGGCAACCTTTGAACTATTACAGGTAAATAATGTAGATGCACTTTCATCTTATTCTGTTCTTTTTTTTTTTTTTTTTTTTTTTTTTGAATTCTGAAATTTTAAATGATTACATTTTTTATTAAAATATGTGGTATCATTGTTTTGGTTTTAACAAAAGAGTGATTAAGAATGAAATAGATAAAGTCAACTGAACTTACCTTTCTATGTCTCGCAAATTACTCCTGTAGCAGTCATTAATATAGACTTATTTTCTCTCATGGATAAATGTTCATGCTAAACGATTTAATTACACACTGCAGACAACTTTTTCAGGGCAAGTGCTCAAATGAAAAAAAAACCCCAAAAAACGGTGTATTGCTAGGGACACATGCCTATAATAGATTACTATGAAAAGGGCACTTTGAAAACAAGAGTAAAAGGAGAAAATGCTTGGGAATTTCTAACACACACATACCTTTTGCATGTCCCTGACATTGACCAATCAGCTTGCAGGGCGTATTGATTCTGTCTGTTCCTTGAAGTACTACTTCAGCCTCTTTGGGAATCACAGTTGGTCAGCAGAGAGAACGCTGAAAGCAGCAAGGAAATCTGGCTTTTTTTTCTGCGTTCTCTGTTCACTAAAGCATCGACGATCTTCTGTCGACTGGCAGACATTGTGGTGCCCAAATAAATTTCTATCTTTTCTTTTCTTTTCTTAGACACTGTCCAACTTTCTACCAGCAGTACAAAAGGAGTACTTCATCGTAAAACAGTCAAACTTAAGCAACCTTACTTCTTTTGGATCTCACTAAATTACTCTCGAGTGTATATTTATAATAAACGCAATTTTCGTGCTTCCTTAAATATTCTATTAAAGATTAGGATCAATTAAGTTTAATGTTCCCCACAAATTAAGCAAAACCGAACGGATGCCTTGGCGTCGTTGCCAGTTGATTTTCAATGCCCATCGCATCTGGAAACCAACAACTGGAATTAGACTATAAAACAGATATAATCACGTTGACACACTGGGTATTGGTAGATCACCAAAGTTAAGCAACGCTGAGTCTGGCCAGTACCAGATGAGTGACCATTTGGCAATACTAGGTGCTGTATGTATTTAGGCTAGTGGGTATGTATAAAACCTCAAAGGGTCGAACTCTCCTGCCTTGCACAGTTCCAGGTCAACCTTGGGCAAGGTGTAACACTGTTAGTTTTCTTTTGATATTCCAGAGGGTTACAATGCAACAAGTAGAGAGAGTTCCTCAGCCACAGTGAAGGTGATCCATCTAGAAGGATTACCTAATGAAAAACCAAAAACTATATAGGAAAGGGAATCTTCTAGTGATGGTCTCACAAACAAGACACCCGTTTTCAAGGATTTGTATTACTGTACACATAGATTCGAAAAAGTTGTCAAAAAACAAATACATAACAAATAAATGTTATCAAAGGCAAGATAAGTTACTTTTCTACCTAACTGGATATATTTTTTGTGTTTTTATTCCATGTAACATGTTTATTCAGCTCGAAAAACATGCAGTGTTTACCGATGTATTGGAAAATTCAAAATGGCGTCCAACTGTCTCTTTTACACGGTAAGTTTGGGAAAAGATGTTATAAATAATAAACTAGACAAAATACTATTAAAAAAACAACCGAATATATGTCAACTTATGTCACGGTAACATATATTGAGCGAATTTCTAACAGTATTTTGTCTAGTTTATTATTTATAATACCTTTTCCCAAACTTACCCTCTCCGAGAGAGAGTCGGCCGCCATTTTGAATTTTCCAATACATCGGTAAACACTGCATGTTTTTCGAGCTGAATAAACATGTTACACTGAATAAAGACATAAAAAATATATCCAGTTATGTAGAAAAGTAACTTATCTTGCCTTTGATAACATTTATTTGCTATATATTTGTTTTTTGACAACTTTTTCGAATCTATGTGTACAGTAAAACAAACTCGTTTTCAATTTATCATGAGCCATCACTGAAGTAGTAAGGCTCATAAAACTGTCATGAGAATGTTCATGTCAGTGTGCAATCTGGTCTAATCAGAGAGAGCGAACATAAATAAGTCTATAAAATCACATAAAGCTTTTCAGAAAATAGAAGAATCCGAATTAAAACTCATAATCTTAATTAATCCTATCTGTTAGTAATAACCAGAACAAGGATCATATTTTTTTTTCGGTTTGTCCTTTCTCCCTGTCAACCAAACACACAAAAAAGAAAGAGAAACATTATTAAATTAATACCTGACGATTTGGGAAGTAGTATAAAGACTTATGACTGTGAGGGGTAAAGCACCTTGTCTTCCTTCATTAATGACTTACAAAACATGAGTCGTTAATGAGCTGTTGGCTTTAACCTCCTGTCAAAATTGGATTTTTTTTTTTTCTGGAAAGCATAGCTGCTTTTTATATAAATATGAGAAATTATAATAAAGTAAAATTCAAGAAAAGCAAACATAAACAAAGAAAACCCTCATAGAAATTTAATTCTTAAATATTTACCAACTTTTAAGTTTTTAGTTGGTAAATATTTAAGACTTAAATCAAGGAGAAAGATTAATAAAATCTGAAAAATTGTAGGCAAATATAAAAAATATAACAAAAAGCAAATCATCTCATATTTTTTTTAATCTATGTACAGGGTAGAACGAAAAAATTGTCGCCTTAAACAAAACAACATGACGCCTTTATTTTAAAATTTTTGTTGGAAAAGTCAATTGACGTAACTTGATTATGTAGTAGAACTAATATCTATTCAATATAGCTGCCTCAGCCTCAATAACTACCTCGATACAGGTTTGGAACTGGCAACATCCCTTTTCTACAAGTGCTGGCGAATACTCAGCAGATGGAAGCGATCAGCCTGGCTTTGATGTTGTGAGAGGTCAGGTTGGTGATGTCCTTGATGTATGACCAAACGAAGTAGTCCAGCGGGTTCATGTCAGGGGAGGAGGGCCAATGAGAAAAGAGTACAAAGTCTGAAGCCAAACCTGGATCCCTATGGACTTGTAGGCCAGTGCCAAGTCTTGCTGCCACACCCAGGGTCTACCAGCGGCCACCTGATTGCACCAGGAGATCACCACACTCTTCAGCACATCCAGGTACGCTTTGGTATTGACTTTCAAGCCGACTTCAAAGATGAATCCACATCAAAGACCATAACCATGGGTTGTCTTATGTGTTAAGCTGTGCCCTCAAGCATTTGCATTTTGTTGGTGCTGGCAATGGTCCTGTTTTCATGACTTGGATCGGTAGAGAGCATGAGTTGTATAGTGGTGGATCTCTGCTCTCGCTCGTTGCACATTGTGTCACTTTCAGACATGATAGAAGGCTCCTATCACTCTTGGGATTTGTACACAATTGGCCAACTAGTAGATGGTCTGAAACAAAAAAAGAAAACTAGTTTTCATCAAACGGAAATGGAATCATATCGTCTTTCCTATGGCGTCAATTCTATCGTTCCACCCTATACAATTAAACTGTCTGGTGTTCTTGGAAGTTCTTAGTTCGTACACAGCAAGAAATATGAGATTGGTTGGCAAAAAACGAGTAGGTAGAAGACGCATTACTAAGGCAGCAGTAGTTTTCTGCAATGTCAATACCTGAAGTCGAATTTCACTTAAGTTTTAAGGATATTTTTAACTTGATATGTATTTTATAAGATTGCATGATTAAACCATTAGGGTTCCGTTCCTGCCAGTGTTTGATTTTTTTTATTTATTTTTGTTTTAAATCTTTCTATTCATGTTGAATTTTTAAAGAACATACAAATTTGGCTGAAGTGAAAAGTGTACTCGGTGGCAGCTTCCGATTTTGAAATCAGAAATTAATAGGCAGTGTTTATCAACAAAACAGTTACCCGTTATCTCTAATAAGATGGAATCATTTTGTTATTTTTCTGCGGGGAGGGGGCAATTAAATATCTGTTTCCATCATTTTTTTTCATTATTAACGCATAATAAAATAAAGTCTGCAAAGACCTGTGCCATAACGAATAAAGTGTGAGGTAAAATTCAGTTTCATATGACACTGAATCTGAACTGAACTGAACTGACCTGTACTAAAAAAGGAGGAAGGTTCATCGAAGCATGAAATTCATACGCAATCTTAAGTCATATGTATATCCACATCAGGGAAGATGGTGACATTAAGTTTTTGCAGCTCTTGCAGTAAGGTGTCAACGTCTTCCTACAAACAGCACTTGGTATTCTCAAATAGTCACCCATCTGATACTTAACGGGCTCAATGTTGCTTAACTTCAGTGTGTCAACTCTTCTGAGCGTTGAAGGTTCAATCCTCAGTGCTTGCAATACTAAGGATATAACTGTGAATTATTTAAGACTTCTATGTGGTCATGGCTGATGGAACGAGAGCATGCTACCTCTATGGATAAAAAGATTAAATCTGTGGATTGTTCTGTTTGAAATTCTGTGTAGTTTCCCAAGTTCGGCAGAAAGATGCTCAAGTATAAGATCCACTTGAAGAAGGTCGGAGGTTACATTAGCCGAAACGTTGTGAGAATAACACTCAAGATGAGCTCAGTAGTGTGAATAATCCAAATAAAGAAATTCAAACTGGGTTTTATAATTGGAAATCTAATTTATTTTGCAAATTATCAAATAAAACTTTTTGTTGAGGTGATTTTCTTTTAAGGTGATTATATGTGGTTTTCCGACTTACCACACAAATTTAGGAGTAGTTTATAAAAACAATTTAGCTAACTTTCTTAAAAGATTTTTATTAGAAAATTTCAAGAATACCACCAAAATCTTAGCAATTTTAAATTATGAGGGCGTCTTCTTTGATAAACCCTGCTTATCAATTTTTAATTTCCAAACCGGAAGCTGTCATGAAACAGACTTTTCATTTTGACCAAAATTTGAAATTCGTCTTTTAATTTTACACGTATTTGTCTCTTTTAATTGCTATTCTTCTTAGACATTGAATAAAAACAAGTTTAATGAGTGTTTATAGGATCGTTCTAGTTTGTTTTTTGTATTATTATTATTATTATTATTATTATTATTATTATAATAATAATAATAAAATTTGGGAAAGATACTTTTTTTTATAAATCTGTGGGATTTATTAGTCAACAACTGAACGTTTTTATGGGGAATATCTTTTCTTCTTCATTTTTATTTTTTATTTTTTTTTTCATTAATTGATAAAAATGTTATTTTGCTTCAGAATTTTTTAGTTGAAAATTGATATTTTGGGCTGTTTAGATTATTCGGACAACGGATCTCATCTTGATTTTTATTCACACAACGTTTCAACTGATGTAACCTCCGCATTCTTCAGGTGTATGTTGTCGAACTCTAGAATCTTTCAGTCAAACTCAACAATCTGCATGGAATTTTGAACGTAACTCTTTATTTAATTATAGTTCCGTATATAAATATTAGCCATGGCTGGGTAAAAGTCTTAAGTAATTTGCAGTTCTAAGAAAAATTCCCAAGTTTGGCAAGATACATCTGAAGAAAGTCGGAGGTTATATCGGCTGAAAAATTGTGCGAATAATGCTCAAGACGAGAACGGTAGTTCGAATAATCCACATAATACAAATTAGGCTTCAAAACATTTTTCGCTAATTTTAAATTTTATTAAGTTCCTTTTCAATTAAAACAGTCTCATTTCTACCGAATGGGCTTTACACACGTGAACAGTTCACTCAAGAACAAATTGAACTTGGAACAAAATTAAACTCAACAAGCTGGAATTTGGGCAACAAACTATGCATGCATGTAAACCAACTCAATCTCCATCTTGTGTTCATTTAGGGTCATATCTTAAAATGGGAATTTACCTTTAAAATGTTCATATTAACTTGGAAAGAAGTACCATACACACTAAAATTTTTATTATTTCATCTTATTCTTTTTGTTTTTTGAACTCTTACATTTCAATTGCTATTTCTCATATTCTATTTTTTTAAACATCAGATTATCGTATCAGTTGGATTGTCGGATTCGGAATAAACTTCTAAAATTTATTGTTTAAGTTTTTAGAAGGGATTTCAGTTTGATATGTAAGTTTAACACAAAATAGTTCCTTTGTTTAAAATTCAGGAAAACAGGATTATGAAAGTTTGAGGTCACACTTTATTATCATGATCACATAAAAAAATTGAACTCCCGGCTAAAAACTGAAGTGCAATTCTTTTCTAGAATAATCTAAAAGATTAATCGATAATAATCAATTTTTTTTCCAAAGAAATTAAAAAAAAACGTTTTTTTTTTCTTATTATTTAAATGTAATTGTGTGGAGAATGTTGGAATTTTGATCTTTTTATGTTTTGTGATCAGATCAAAGATTGAATGTAATTTTGAGTGTTAAATTTATATCCGACGCAACAAATAATTTTTCCCCAAATTTTTTGTCAATATTTCGCCTGTAGTTAATTTTAGAGCGAAAAATATTATTCGCTGTGAAAAGCTGTTCTGGAACAGAATCGTTCAAAAACCAAATTTTCCTCTTTAAAAATAATGTAAAAGTTATGAATTCATTACTTTTTAGATATTGAGTATTTTTTAAAAATGTTATTATTGTGTTTGTAAGCTTGAAGAATAACAAGATATGTGTGTATGAATTGCAATTGTCTGGTTATTTATTATAAAGAAGGAAGTGACGTCATTCAGAGAATGTCACTCTGTGCTATTAGTCAGATACAACATTTCCCCTTTTTCTTTTCATAGTTAATTTGTGCACGTGATGTGTCTAAACCTCTTTTTTTATAAAAGGGTCTAGTTCGATGAGTGGTTTTGATATCCATCCGAATCTAGTCATTATCTTTCTATGAGGGTCAAAAGGTGTTGTGTAGTTGTAGATGTTGAAGAAGGATTTTGCTTTATGTTGGTTTGGCTATCATATACCCATAGTTTTGTTGGCTGAAGTAGAAGTGGGGAGTAGAGGTGGCATTGATGACGGTTCACCATACCCTCGTTCTGGTCTCAAGTGCTGGCAACTCTTTTGCACTGTGTCTGATGCAATGTGTGTGGTGCTGTTGGCTTTTCACGTGCTGCCTCTCTTCTGGAGAGCATCTAAGTCGGGCCATCCAATGCTGAGCAGATTTACGTGGGTTGGAATGTTAGTTCTAAATCATCTTACCATGAGCACCTCGCTTGGGCTGAGACCACAATCCACTAAGGTTGTTCTGTATGTGAGCAATGGAAGGGTCTTCCACTGCTTTTAGCAGATTCTTTATGGCTTTTATGCTGGCCTCGGATGCTCTGTTGCTTTTGGAATAACATGGGAGTCCCATTCGAATGTTAACTTGGTAAATACCATGGAGGTCTTTTGCAAATATGGATTTCAGTTTTCTTATTACTACTTGAGAATTAATGGATGTTAGCAGGGCAACCTTTGTATACCTGGAAAAGTAATCGATGGCTTTTATGCAGAGTTGACCTTTTAGTTGAAACAAGTCAGAGGCTATTGTATGCCACGGTCTTACTAGTAGCTTCGTTGTCATTAATGGTTTTTCTGGTTGGTTCCTCAGACTCATGCATACTGTATAATTTTCCAAAGTGGCTTTTATTTGGTTAGATAAGCCTGGAAACCATATTGATTGGCAGGCTCATTGCCAACATCTAATAATCTCTTGATGGCCAATGTAGAATTTTTGATTATGTCTAGTCTCCATGACGATGTAACCAGGATGTGGATGCCATACGTGAGCAATCTGTTTTCCACAGTGATGCTACCATGGTGGATCCAGTATGATTTTATTAAATTATTGATGTTGGTTTGGGGAGGCCATCCATTCTTGGTGCAGTTAGATATATATTTACATACTTTGTCGGCTTTGGTGTCCAATTATTTTAGGTGTTCATTAGTGCTGGGTAGTGAGCTCCTTATGGCATTGACAAATGTTGTCGAGTTTTTTTTTCAAGATTTTTATTTTGTTTGGTTTGACCTTTGTCTGCAGTGACTCTTGACAGGGCATCAGCTGTGTATAGTTCTTTACCTGGGACATGGCGAATAGTGTTGTCATAACGTATTAGGCATATACGGAATCACTGTATTCTTGTTGGTAGTTAACTGATGTCTTTGCCTCCTAGTAGACTACGAGTGGCTTTTAGTTCATTTCAAGCTGGAAGTTTTGGCAAATAAGATAGTTTGCAAATATATCACATCCTAATGTTATTGCCAATTTTTTCAATCTGGGCATATCATCTTTCAGTCACTGACATGGCCCGTGATGCATATGTAACAGTACAGTTCCCAGACCATGTGAGGATGAATCCGCTGTTACTGTGGTTCTTCTCCTTGGTTGTACTGACTTGATTGCACTGAATACATTGCTTTGTTTTACTTCCCAGATGAAAGCGTTTTTTTTGTTGTTGGTTCATTAAATCATGTAGGTGTTTTGTCATCTCTGCCAAGTTTGGGATGAATGTGCCCATCTAGTTGACATTTCCCAGAAATTAGCAGGTTTCAGATATGTTTGCTGGTTTGAGGAAGTTTTGCAACACCAGTGACTATTTTTGGATTTGCTTGTAGATCCTCAATGCTGAGGATGTGTTCCAGGAATTTCATTGATGATTTTGATAGATCACATGTTTTTAGGGTGTGATGCTCATTGTTTTAATTCTCTTGATTGTTGCCCTCAGTCGGGTATCGTGTTCACATTAGCTCCTATCACACACAAGGATATCATCGTGCATATATATATGACGTCATCTGTGTTGGCTAGTATTTGTTACATGCGTTTTTGGTAAACCATATTGGCTGATGAGACCTCAAAAGGAAGGCGATTAAATTGGTATCTCCCAAACAAGCTGATAAAAGTAGTCAGTGTGTGAAAGTCTCTTGTAAGTGGAATTTTCCAGTACCACTGTTCGCATCCAATTTCCTCATTGTTTTTTGCTTTGTCCAGTTAGACAAATAGGTGCTCAATCGTGGGTACATGTGTAACTCATGTTTTACAATTTTGCTCAGTTTGGTGAGGTCAACACATTCTAACCTTCCTGTTTGGTTTAGGGACCACAATCATGGGTGAACACGATTCAGTGTGCTTCTCTGCTTTACTGATGACCCCCATTTCCTCCATCCTCAGTAGTTCCACCTGTGTTTCTTCTATTAGGGGTAGTGCTACACAGCATGGCACTGGGATAGAGTAAGGTTCTGCATTTGATTATTGAAGGATATCATGTTCTCCAAATTTGCCTCGACCAGATAATAATTTAGGCATTTCATGTCTTGGGTTGTCGGCATGTTGCAGGTTATGTTTGATGTTATGTAAACTCAGGTGTATCATTATTAGGTTCGGTCTGCCCAGTAGTGGTTCTTTGAGGTTAGAGATAATAAAAATTACTTATAATGTGCAGTCATGTGTGTTATAGGCCATGAAGGGATTCGTTGGCAATTTCAAGGCATGGTAAGCTATTTATTTTCCTGTAGACGTGTTCGAGAATTGTTGTAACATCAGTGTCAGAGTTCAACTTAAACTTGAGAGGGTTCTGGTTGATGTTTAGAATGACTCTTCAGGGTTAGTCCCCTGATCTCTTAACATGACCTCTGTTTGGTGTTTGTGTCGTATCAGCCATATGTTTGTACTTAGTATACATTCTTTACTTTGTAGCATTGACTGAAGTGGCCCATTGCTCCATAGTAGTAACAGGTGGTTGTTGTGCAGGACATGCCATGCCTGTCTTGGGTGGCATTTTCATTCCTGCATCTTAGGCACCTCATCTCTTGCAGAGAGCTTAGTGCCTTGGTATTGATTTCTGTACAAAGTATTCAAAGTTATAATTGCAAAAATAGGAGTGATCTTCCTTGGAGATTGTGGTATACTGTCTCCAGTTCTTTTTGTTACCATTACCTATTGAATGGACGTATGCATCATTTTCAGCAAAGTGCTCTTCTGATAAACTTTCCGCCGTCCTGAAATGTTTTTGTTTCTTCATAGCCTCATTTTGCCATGCACATATTATAGCACCTTTTAGGGTAAGGTCCAAGATAGTTTGCAAGGTTTCAGATAACTGCATATCTGAACATCCAATGATGATTTTTAGTTCTGTGACAAATGAATCAATCAACTTCCCTTCTTGTTGGAATCAGATTTTTAATCTAGCTCTGTCGTACACTGCGTTTATGGCAGCTGTAAAATATCTGTTGAAATTTTTTTGGATCTTGTTGAATGTTTGTAATTCCTCTGGTGAGAGATTGAAAGTGTTTAGTATATCCTTTATCACCCATGCGGTAAATTAACAAGTTTATTTTTTATTTTTTGTCTAATTCAGACACTGTTCGATATCTTAGAAATCTTTTTATCTTGGTTGGAGTTAAACTGTTCTGGCTATGTAATTCCGTTGCTACCTACTTTGTCATTTTGTGCTACTCAATTTTTATCTCGACTGGTGTGGTACTTGTGATTTTAAACGTTTCGGTGTGTAGTATCTTGCCTTTTATTATTATTTATTTATTTATTTTTTATCCCACTTCTGATACCATGTTTTTATAAGCTTGAAGGACAACAAGACACGTGTGTATGAATTGTGAGCAAGATGGCGACTATTAGGTCATTTATGATAAAGAACAAAAGTGATCTCATTCAGGGAACGTCACTGAGTTGAGGTACCACATTATTGGGTTAATATACAATCTTATTAAGCACCAACTATATTACTTTTTTCAGCTATATGATATAAAAACTTACTTTGTAAAAATACATTTTTTTCTGAACTTTTTAATAACTAAGATTATTTTCACCATTTTACTGCACATTTTGTAACATTTTTCTCAACATTTTAGCAGATATTTACAAATATAGTTCACAGATTCATAAAATATAAACTAAGCTTGATTAAAAAAAAAATAGATCTGGACTAAAAACTCAGGAGTGGCAACCCTGCATAAAACTGTTAATGTTTTTTTTTCTGAATTTTTGAGATAGAGATTGATTGTTCGTATAATTCAGATTCTTATGACTACTGTAATCATATGACCTGTGGTGTAGTGGATAGAGTACTTGGTAAAATTCAGGTATAAATTACACCCTTTTGAAGGTTAAAGATTCAATCCTTCATGCGGGCGAAACTCAAAAATACAATTTCGAATTACTTAGAACCTCTATTCTGTCATGGCTGATAGAACGCAAACATGCTACCTCCATGAATGGTTTCATTCGAAATTCTGTGCAGTTCCAGAAAATACACTTGAAGAAGGTCGGAGGTTACACCGACAGAAACGTTGTAAAAATAACACTCAAGATGAGAACAGTAGTTTAAAGAATCCAAATAATGTTAATGTTTCTTCAGACGGTATGATTCGGTACTCATCCGTATAGTGTGTGAATAGAAATTTTGTTGGGAAACTAAAGCATTTCCAGTTTGAATTTTTTTGTTTGAAATCTGAATTATTCCAACTTCTAGACGTCCATGAACCGAAGTTTGACTGTGCACTTAAATTAATATATGCCTTATCACTTAAATCAATATATGCTTTATCACTTAAAGTATATGCTTTATCACTTAAATTAGTATGTGCTTTATCACTTAAATTAATATATGCTTTATCACTTAAATTAGTATATGCTTTATCACGTAAATTAATATATGCTTTATCACTTAAATTAATATATGCTTTATCACTTACATTAGTATGTGCTTTATCACTTAAATTAGTATATGCTTTATCACTTAAATTAATATATGCTTTATCACTTAAATTAATATGTGCTTTATCACTTAAATTAGTATATGCTTTATCACTTAAATTAATATATGCTTTATCACTTAAATTAATATGTGCTTTATCACTTAAATTAGTATATGCTTTATCACTTAAATTAATATATGCTTTATTACTTAAATTAGTATGTGTTTTATCACTTAAATTAATATATGCTTTATCACTTAAATTAGTATATGCTTTATCACGTAAATTAATATATGCTTTATCACTTAAATTAGTATATGCTTTATCACTTAAATAAGTATATGCTTTATCACTTAAATTAATATGTGCTTTATCATTTAAATTAATATGTGCTTTATCACTTAAATTAATATGTGCTTTATCACTTAAATTAGTATATGCTTTATCACTTAAATTAATATGTGCTTTATCACTTTAATTAGTATATGCTTTATAACTTAAATTAGTATGTGCTTTATCACTTGAATTAATATATGCTTTATCATTTAAATTAATATATGCTTTATCATTTAAATTAATATGTGCTTTATCATTTAAATTAATATGTGCTTTATCACTTTAATTAGTATATGCTTTATCACTTAAATTAGTATATGCTTTATCACTTAAATTAGTATATGCTTTATCACTTAAATTAATATATGCTTTATCCCCCATGCAGTAAATTAACGAGTCTATTAGTTTGTCTAATTCAGATACAGTTCGATATCTTAGAAATCTTTTTATCTACTTTGCTCATTAGTGTGAGTTAAATTGTTCTGGCTGTGTGATTCCGTTGCTACCTATTTGGTCAGTTTATGTTTCTCAATTTTTTATCTCGACTGAAGTGGTACTTATGATTTTAAACGTTTCAGGATGTAGTATCTCGCGTTTTATTATTTTTTATTTATTTATTTATTTATCTTTATTTTTTTTGTATCCCACTTCTGATACCATGTTGTTTTTGTAAGCTTGATGGACAACATGACACGTGTGTATGAATTGTGAGCAAGATACTTACTTGTATGTTTGATTGTCTGCTTGTTTTAATTTATATTTAATACAAATATGAAATGTTTAATCATATGCTACCTGTTGTATAGTACCCATTTGATGAAAAAGACTTGAAATTGGCGCATAAGACACCACCTTATGCTAAGAAGAGACCAAGGGTATATAGCATAACTTTCACTTTTTTTAAAAAAACTTGTTATTGCAACAACTCTTCTCTGCTTAGCCTACCAATATCTCATTTCACCTAAAATAGACACCTGGCTTAATTACTTCTTCTATTACCTGGGCTTTTTCTTTGCCTACCTTAATTATGCTATTTCTTCTGTTCCTGACTTTTTAATATACTTGCTTCTTCATACTCTTGCACCATACTATAACAATAAAAATATCCTTCACTGCTAAATTTGCCTTTGTCTATCACAAAGCTAACTTAAGTACTTCACAAAGCATAGGATCTCATAACAGATATACATAGTTTATTGATAATCTCATTAATCTTCCTTACTGTTTATTATTATTAGAGAATATTTCTCCAGAAGCGAATAGGTAACATTTGGTAAATGCATATGATATATATGGTCATTGAAATTTAAAATTTCATTTCATTGCTTATATTCAGATATATTGGAATGAAAAATATCCTTGCTCATATATATACTTTTATGTGACCAAGAGCGGAGGTCTGCTTGAAATATAAAAAAATAACAATAAAAATATTAAATACAAAAAGTAATATCGTTTTTATGCTTCAAAAATACCTCATAACCTTTAAATCAACATACGCTTTTGCTGGACTATGTGCAGAAGTGATCTCATTAAACTCGATAAATTCAACCAACAAAAACTTCGAGATATACTGAACATCAAATGATATGACTATATAACCAACACAAGCATTCTCAAGAGAGCAAACAGCTGCAATATTGAGGCCACCACCATGAGGCACAGACTTCGTTGGTTGGGGCACATCCTCAGAATGGATGAAAACAGGCTCCCTCGACAAACCCTGTACTTGGAGCTTGCCACAGGAAAAAGATCCATTGGCCTCCCTCTGTAGTGATATAAGGACCAACTCAAGTCCACCCTAAAAAACACCAGATTTGATCTTCACATCTAGGAAACAACATCTCAGGATCGGTGCCTGTGGTGCGTTAATCCATCATACACGGTACCAAAGGATACGAAGCAGAAAGATGTAGACTGGTAGAGATCAAGAGTCAGGCAAGAAAACAATCGTGCTGAACAACCCCGCCCTCTGCCAAGCATTGCTTGCCTCCTCTGCCCACGCAAATTCCACGCTCAGATTGATCTGAGAAGCCATCTGCAATCCAAACACCGAGGGAAAAAGAAACTAAAATTCTCTGATACGAGAAATTGGCCGACAATATATATATATGTTCGCTTTTTGTGTATGTCAGCAAAAGGCTTTTTTCCGGGAAGTGATCAGTCGGCTTGCTCCTTCTTAAAACTTTTTATATCACGTCTAAATCATAATATCTATGAGTTAGCAACGGGGGTCGCCTATCTATTTATTAATTTGTCCGACTTTGAACAGCTAAATATTCCATATTTTTTGATTGCCGCATGTGGATTCGTCTTTTTCATATAAAAGCGAAACTAATTCGAAGTTTGCAGCATCGTTCCCAGTGTGATCGCCGGGAATGTCCAAAGGCAATCAGCTTTGATCAATGCGGAGTTTCTCCTTATATCAGACAATTTGGACAATCTCTTTTTTATGGGGAGCTGGTTTCCCCCCAAACATCTTGGAGAAACAAAAAAAAACTGCCTCGCAGTAAATAAAAAACTGCCCCGCAGTGAAAGTTGACCTCGTAAAGTCATTAAGTACGGGTACCTGCCAATTCTTAATACCTAAATAGATTCAAACATGTTTCCGTTATCATTTCTTGCTGGCCGAGCGGTTAACGTCGCACGTTTTTTTTTTCACACTTTATTTTCCAACTTCGCCTCAAATCCTTCCTACTTACCTACCAAAACTTTTTTAAAACTCTCTCCCTCCCGACACAAACATCCGGACAACGATTTTTGTTTTGATTTACCCAAAAGCACACACATCTCTAAACACCCGGGCAACGCCGGGTACCCCGCTAGTATAATATAAATCTCACCGATCTGTTTGTGTATATGTATGTATGTATGTTCGTATGTCTGCCTAAAACTTTTGCAGAGACTACGGATTTTCACAAGATCGGTGTCGTTTTGAAGCTCGACTCTTCAGACAACAAATACCAAAAAATTGGCTAAAAACATTAATTGCTTCACCCTCAACTGGGCAGTTTTCTACAGGGGACGTCGCTTTTTTTTGCCAATATTTTCGAAAGTCATCCCTCTTTTTGATTGACTAGCCTTAATTTAAACATTCGTTACTTCTGGTTTGGCGATGAACGCACCAGCAAAGACGTCACATTTTGTTTTTCCACTTTCTTTTCCTCCTTCGTGGTACAGGTTCGAGCCTGCCTGCATACTACCACTTATTTTTTGTGCTCAAAACACCCAGGAAACGCCGGGCACCCAGGCTAGTGTATATATATATATATATATATATATATATATATATATATATATATATATATATATATATATATATATATATATGATATCCGACCATCGATATTGATTAATATCACAAAATATCACTGATGATGCTGTGACTTGCACATGAAATGTTTGTGGCAAGAGTTACACAATCTCCAACCTCACCCCTCTGCGTCAACACTGTTAAATACAATGGCCAATTCAAAATATCAAGATGACTGGAAACAATGCCAAGATAAACTAAGGGCACATACAATGCCTAATATTCCCAAATGGTCACCCATCTGGTATTGGCCAGGCTCATAGTTGCTTAACTTAGGCGATCTAGTGATAACCTCTGTTTCAACGTGATTATGCTGTGTATATATATATATATATATATATATATATATATATATATATATATATATATATATATATATATATATATATATATATATATATATATATAGTTTTGGGGGAGTAAAATAGTTTTTTTTTAAATTATATTTCAGTCTTTGTCTCTACTTATCGTTTTTGTTTAGAAGCTCCATATTTGTTAAATATAACATATAATATAAGGACATATATAAAACAATAACAGTATTGCAACATTCCTACTTCCAAATATTTATTTTGCTTACAAGAAAATAAACACCAAATAAATCTGTTTGCAACCTATGCACCTTTGAAGCATATCATATAGTACCTACTTACAATGCCTCCCTACGAGACAGAGTTAGACACCAGGGTCGTTTTTTTTTTTTAACGTGGAGAAAAGGTGCAAAAATAAAAATTGTCTCAGTCGTGAAGGATTTCTCCTCCACTGAAAGAGAACGAGAAATGGAAGTGCTGCATCTGAATAACAGATACTACACTTTGATCTTGGCCAAAAGGCCAAATATCATATAGTAGTATCTAAGGGAAATTTATTAAATAAATGACAAGAACTAGTACAGTGTTGTTTGCATAGAAATAAATATTTAATATCCTGCCTAAACTTGACTAGGTAATTCAAAGGAAAATAATGATTTAATATGATATCTATATATAATAATTTGTATTGAATTGTATAATATATATTATATATAATAATGATTTATATTAAATGGGCAGAAAGGGTGGCTGAAATGACAAGAAATAGGACCTCATAAAGTCAGTAAAATGTAACAGAAAGAGTATAGGTCCCGTAATTTAAACATCCCAGTAGCAATTCATAAAATATTATTAAACAAGTATTTTATAGATAAATACATAGTTTAATACATATTGAAGCAATTGACAAAAACAAATTTAATTGTGATGCATTTGAAAACAATATTATTAGTAAGAAACATGAAATATAATTTCTGAGTAAGAAGATTCTATAAATTCACCATGGTGAATGAATATATGATAAAATTAAAATGTTTTTGGATTAATAAGCAGAAGTATCGGTAAAGTAAATAACCTTTAATTGAATTATGTCTCTTTGGCTAGGCAAATTAACAAGTTATTTCAGTTAAGCATTTATCTCCCGTAATACAAAATAATTTCTAATTTGTGCCCTTACAAACTTATATTAAACAATATTGAATTATTAAATAAATGACAAGAACTAGTACAATGTTGTTTGCATAGAAATAAGTATTTGATATCCTGCTTAAACTATACTAGGTAATTCAAAGAAAATTAATAGGTAAATCGGAATGAGATTATACACTTTATAAATATTAGTAAATTATCAAACAATTTAACCATATATGAAGAATAAACAATACAAAAACTATTAAAATGGCTGCACATAAAAATATAAAATACGGTATTAAAAGTAATGAGTTTCGTATCGATAACCTAAATAAACCTATTTTAAATATAGCCCAAGTTTAACAATAAATCTATATATTAATATGGTAGCGTGTGTGTTATTCTGTGTGTCACGCTTACATCTTTTTCTTCTGAATGACTATCATTTAATTGTTACAACCTTCCATTTCTTGTAATAAATACATTTACCAAGAATTCTTTATAAGTTTTGGTTTCTGTTTGAATTATAGCTAAAGGAACAAAGCGACCCCTCTTTGTAGAAAACTGCCCCATTGAGGGTGAAGGATGTAATGTTTTTGACCAACTTTTCGATATTTGTCGTCTGAAAGTTCGAGATTAAAAACGATACCAGTTTCGTCATGTTCCGTCGCGTCTGTCAAAAGTTTAGGCATACATACATACATACATACATACATACATACATACATACATACATACATTTAAACAGATAGGTGAGATTTATATTATAGATTATACCTGAAGGAACTGAAGTTATATATATATATATATATATATATATATATATATATATATATATATATAGAGAGAGAGAGAGAGAGAGAGAGAGAGGGAGAGAGAGAGATTTTATGTTTTATATATATATATATATATATATATATATATATATATATACAGAGAAAGAGACAGACAGATAGATAGACAGACAGACAGAGACAGAGAGAAAGAGATAATCCAATCTTAATATTTTTCAGAAGTAAAATAAATGAAGTTTAATACAATACTGTATCGCCTTAAGAGGTCCCTAGATAATCATGAATGTGTAGCGACATATAATTGTATCCATATATGAATATTTATATATGTATGTATATGTGTATACATATATGAATATGTATGTATATATGAAAACTAATCTATAATATAAATCTCACCTATCTGTTTAAAAACTACCAAGCACTCTCCCAAAACCCTCACATCCGATGCCGGTATATATTCCATCCCATGTAACAACTGTCAACAAGCGTACATAGGTGAAACACAACGAAAATTGAAATTAAGACTTAACGAGCACAGAAGAGATATAAGGAATGGTAACGCCCTAAATGCACTCTTTTGCCATTGTGCAGAACACGATCACTCATTTAATTTAGATCAAGCGAAAATTATTAAATACGTGATAGATAGAGCTAAAAGAAGACTTTTAGAATCAGCACTAATTTTGAATACTAATACTATTACGCAAAGAAAAGGCTTCTACCATTTAATCTCTAGCATAGGGAAAATAATAATCAAAGAGCAAGGTATCAGGGTGGATCCTGGCTAGCCGTTTTTCTTTGAATGTTTCAGGAAAATGAGTAGTTTCGCAGAAGAAAAAAAAAAAAAAATGTACATATTTATTTTAATGCATTTTAAAAGTGTATATATAGACATCAAATAACCTTCCCATACGCACACATATTCGTCCTTTCCCGACATGGGTTGGATTTTAAAAAACTGTCTTTTTTCGCACGATCTATGACTTTTTCTTTTATCACATTTTTATTTCAATTATCCTGAAGATGTCCTCTGAAACAGGGACGAAACGTTGATTTTTTAATAATTTCATTCGGTTTTTTCTATTTTTTCTTTAAACATAACGTCAACCACCGCTGGTATATTTTTTCATTCCTTATACATTCTGTCGAAATGGAAAACCGATCTTCTCTGCGAACATATAAGAGCATCTTAATCGCAGCAAATTCTCACAACAACAGGAGAATTTTTCTGGAAAAATGTATTGAAGAAAAAGTCATACCTGCATGCATACCTAAATCTTTTAAAACATCAGACCATATTTTCCCGGATTACATTGAGAAATATCTTTTGTCATCTATAATATATTTAAAGCACCAAAGCTCTCATCTTTTTCGGAAAGCCAGGATATTAATTGCTGATTATCAACAAAATTACAAGAAAACACCCAGATCAATTAAGAACATTTACAGATCTATCAAAAAATTTAACACACGCCATAACTTTAAATTGAATAACAAACTTGCGAAATTGATAAAAAACAGCAAATGGAAAACTTTGGGACGTCCAGACCTTATTCTAAACCTTACTTCTAAACTACTCTCGGACATTGAAACTGAAGCTCTCAGTTTCGGTCTTAAATTCGCTACCGGCAAGCATTCGAAAATCACCACTAACACAACCCTAAAAAATTATAGACAAGAGGACTCTGATTTTACTAAAGGCTTCATACAAGGGATAATAGCTTTAACAACTACCCAACCTCAAGAATTAGCACTACCAAAAAGATACATTGATGCCTTAAAACTTTTAACAAAAAATAAAGACATTATTATTTCACAAGCCGATAAAGGAGGTGGTATAGTTATAATAGATAAAGACCTATATCTAAAGAAAATGCACACACTATTGGCAGACGGAGATATATACACTCCGATAGATTTAAAATCAATAGAAAAAGATTTCGATACTTTTAATAAATCCGTAAAGAAACTTATCGGAAATGATAAAAAATGGATAAATAACATAGAATACCACCCCACTATTCCTATATTATACGGCCTCCCAAAAATACATAAAGAGAACGTCCCTATGAGACCTATAATATCAAACATTGGAAGCGTCACCCATAAATTAGCACGAGCTATTGCCCAAATTTTAACTCCACTAATGGGCACCATCAGCACTTCACATATCAAAAACTCTGGTGACCTCCTAAATAGAATAAAAAATATGGACATGCAAAATAAAACCATGCATAGTTTAGACATAATTTCCCTGTACACCAATATTCCAATCAAAAAATGCCTTAATCTACTCCACAAGCACTTAATCAAAATTAAAGCCGACCTACCTTTTTCCTCAGATACACTAATACAAATTATAAAACTCATCACTGATAGGACCTACTTTCAATTTAATAATTCTTACTATAGACAGAAATTTGGACTCCCTATGGGTAACCCCCTTAGTGGTGTACTAGCCTGCTTATTCTTAGAATTCTTAGAAACCAACTCTTTTAAACACAGACTTCCTAAAAACTCCACATATTTTAGATATATAGATGACATTCTTATTTTTCTCCCTAAAAGCACACAAATAGAACAAATTAGAAATAAATTAAATTCAGTGGAACCATCTATAAATTTACACATGAATCCGAACAAGACCACTCCCTAGCTTTTCTAGACATATTCCTCATCAGATCAGAAACCGATCTGAGTTTCAAAGTACATAGAAAGACCACACACAAAAACGACTATATTCATTACTACTCACACCACAATGATAAAATAAAGACGGGCATGATTATAGGTTTTTTCTTACGTGCCTTTAGAATATGCAGTCCCCAATATCTTAATGATGAATTTCAATATATTACGAATGTTTTAAGAAAACTACAGTATCCATCCTATTTCATTTCTTACGCAAAGAAAAAAGCTACGAAAATACACTATAACATAAACACACAGAAAAATAAAACAGATACCTCACTATTAAACAGACATCTTTTCATTCCCACCCACACCAAAAATACAAAAATCTACGACACTCTTAATAGACTTGGTTTTCACCTGATACAAACAACTTCCTCAACCATAAAACAGACATTAAAAACTACCAAGCACTCTCCCAAAACCCTCACATCCGATGCCGGTATATATTCCATCCCATGTAACAACTGTCAACAAGCGTACATAGGTGAAACACAACGAAAATTGAAATTAAGACTTAACGAGCACAGAAGAGATATAAGGAATGGTAACGCCCTAAATGCACTCTTTTGCCATTGTGCAGAACACGATCACTCATTTAATTTAGATCAAGCGAAAATTATTAAATACGTGATAGATAGAGCTAAAAGAAGACTTTTAGAATCAGCACTAATTTTGAATACTAATACTATTACACAAAGAAAAGGCTTCTACCATTTAACCCCTAGCATAGGGAAAATAATAATCAAAGAACAAGGTATCAGGGTGGATCCTGGCTAGCCGTTTTTCTTTGAATGTTTCAGGAAAATGAGTAGTTTCGCAGAAGAAAAAAAAAAAAATGTACATATTTATTTTAATGCATTTTAAAAGTGTATATATAGACATCAAACAACCTTCCCATACGCACACATATTCGTCCTTTCCCGACATGGGTTGGATTTTAAAAAACTGTCTTTTTTCGCACGATCTATGACTTTTTCTTTTATCACATTTTTATTTCAATTATCCTGAAGATGTCCTCTGAAACAGGGACGAAACGTTGATTTTTTAATAATTTCATTCGGTTTTTTCTATTTTTTCTTTAAACATGTATATATGTATGTATATGTGTATACATATATGAATATGTATGTATGTATGTATACTTACATACATATATGAATATATATGTATGTAAGTATATGTGTATGGTCAAGTATGTATGTATTTATGTATGTATGTATGCATGTATGTATGTATGGTCAAGGTCTGGTGTGGACGTGTGTTAAAAGCACACAAATGTCTTAGCATCATACTGTGTTTCTCCCAGACAAATCAATCCCACGTACACGTCATGATCACTGCCATGCAGACGGGGCTCTGATGAACGGCGAGTGCCCTGCGCCGTATAACTGAACCTTCACTGCTTTGTGGGCCAAGGTTCTTTTAATCAAAGGCGAACGGTGAGGTAACCCTGACAGAAACCTCCAGAGGAGCTTAGGCCCTGTAAGCTGCGGCATACATGACCCACTGGCGTGTGGAATATGGTTTGGTACCCAGCAACCTAAGTCCCATTCATAGATCAAATGGCATGATGAGTGGAGAGGGCTCCATAAGCCGTGGTGAAGGAAAAGGAAAACCCTGATATAAAACCTGCGGCGACTGCTGCATCCAATGATGTTGACTTGCTCTTCTTTTTGGTTCAATGTGGCAGTTGTTTAGAGGGTGGGATTGTCTCAGTACAAAGTCTTTCTTTGCTATAAAAAGCTTCAATCACAAGTATTACTTGATATGTCATGGAATACACATTTTACCATCAGTGTGTATCTCGATAACAAAAAAGCTGGCTGTAGTTGTTCTGAGGGTGGGATTGTCTCGTTGCAAAATCTTTCCTCACTATAAAAAGCTTCAATCATGACTTGATATGTCATGGAATACACATTTTACCATCAGTGTGTATCTCGATAACAAAAAGGCTGGCTGTAGTTAAAAACGGCAAACAGACACTCAATGAGGACTGATACAGATATGGGCGTCAATGGAAATAAAGGCTCTGGAACATCCAAAATCTTGACCGACAGGTGTTCAGGGCACCACAGCCTGGACCGGGTATTCAGCAGATGTGTAGGACTGTAGAAGGTTCATAGAAGTGACCGTCCAGCACGTGCTGCTAGTGGCGCTCATGTCTGCCTCATTTAAGCCGGAGATGTATTAAGTAATGGCAATACTTGGGAACGAGTTTGCTGCCATCATATGTGCATACACGTATGAATATGTATGAATATGTATGAATATGTGTATACATATATATATATATATATATGAATATGTATGCATATGCATATATATATGAATATGTATGTATATGTGTATATACATATGAATATGTGTATATATATATATATATAAATATGTATATTTACGTGTATATATCTATTAATATATATGTATGTATATGTGTATATATCTATTAATATATATGCATGTATATATATATATATATAAATATATATGTATGTATATCTATCTATCTATATATATATATATATATATATATATATATATATATATATATATATATATGAATATATAGTCTTATTTGTAGTATTCCGAATTTTACTGGGTTAATATAATTCAGTAATCGTTCATATATATATATATATATATATATATATATATGTATATATATATGAATATGTATATATGTATATATATATGAATATGTATATATGTATATATATGAATATGTATATATGTGTATATATATATGAATATGTATATATGTGTATATATATATATGAATATGTATACATGTATATATATATATATATGAATATGTATATATGTATATATATGAATATGTATATATGTATATATATGAATATGTATATATGTATATATATATATGAATATGTATATATGTATATATATATATGAATATGTATGTATATGTGTATATATATATGAATATGTATGTATATGTGTATATATATATGAATATGTATGTATATGTGTATATATATATGAATATGTATGTATATATATATATGAATATGTATATATATATATGAATATGTATGTATATGTGTATATATATATGAATATGTATGTATATGTGTATATACATATGAATATGTATATATATATATAAATATGTATGTTTATTTGTATATATCTATTAATATATATGTATGTATATGTGTATATATCTATTAATATATATGCATATGTATCTATATGTATATATATATGAATATATAGTCTTATTTGTAGTATTCCGAATTTTACTGGGTTAATATAATTCAGTAATCGTTCATATATATATATATATATATATATATATATATATATATATATATATATATATATCTTTTTGGTTAAAAGTTTAAATATTTCAGCTTTCATGAAATCCTCTTAAGTTAATCCAAAATGCAAAATAGTTTTTTAAAGAGAATGGATTCCAAAATAAGTCCAGCGTGACGATGCATATAATCTGATTGGAAAGTCATCAAAACAGCTGAAATAGTGAAAATTGTTTTTTTTGGGGGGATAGTGCAATAGCCCAAAGAGAAGTCTGTCCTCAGTCAAATAGGACCTAATGGTAAAAAGAGAGAAAACCAGTATGAGATCCTTCATCATTGGCTTAATTAGAAAAAACACTACATAATAAATATATAAATATATATACATACATATATATATATATATATATATATATATATATATATATATATATATATATATATATATATATATATATATATATATACAGCGATGATCATATTTATTGGCACGGTAAAATAAAAGTTAAATTTGTCTAATAAATTCTAAAAAAGGGATTAAATTAAAGAAAATAACAAAGCATATTATGTATTTTTAACTGGCCTTTCCGATGCAGCAATCGGATTTTAGAAAAAATAAATAACAAAGGAACAACAAACATAATTGCAAAAAAACCTTGTTCAAAATTATTGGCACGATTTATTTAATAATCAATTGTTTGGCCTTTGGCCTTGATTACCTTCCTCAGTCGCTTTTCATAGTTTACAACCAAGTTGTTGCACTCTTCAGTAGTAATTTTAGCCCACTCTTCCTGACAATAATCCTCCAATTGAATAAGATTCTTAGGCTTCCTTTGCATTACACTCAATTTTAATGTTCTCCATAAATTTTCAATTGGATTAAGGTCTGGGCTTTGTGATGGCCACTCCAAAACATTAATATGATTGTCCTCAAGCCATTTCTTAGTCAGTTTAGCCGAATGCTTTGGGTCATTATCTTGCATGAACCACCAACGACGACCAAGTGAGAGCTCTTTAGCAGAGTCTTTCAGGTTTGCATCCAATATTTTAACATAATTTTCCTTTTTTATGCTACCTGTGACCTTAACAAGTCGCCCTGGTCCAGAGGCAGCAAAGAATCCCCAAAACATCAAACTGCCTCCACCGTGCTTCACTGTGGGTATGGTGTTCTTAGGCAGGAAAGCTTCGCCAGATTTTCTGTAAATATAAGACACTTTATTATGGCCAAATAACTCTATTTTCGTTTCGTCAGTCCATAGAACACGTTTCCAGAATGCAACATCTTTATCAATATGACGTTTTGCAAAGGCTAGCCTTGCTTTCAGGTGCATAGGCTTCAATAAGGGAGTCTTTCTCGGACGACATGCTTTTAAACCAGCTCTCTTCAAAACTCTACCAACTGTATGTCGAGATACATTCACTCCAGAGGTGCTCTGTTCATCAACAATCTCCCCAACAGAGATCCTTGGGTTTTGTTTTATTTGTCGAACAATTTTCCGTTCATCTCTTGGGGAAAGAATCCTTTTTCTCCCTCTACCCTCTAAACTCATAACGTGGCCTTGCGATTTGAACTTGTTTATTATGGCTCTAACAGTGGATTTGGGAAGGTTTAGCTTCTTTGAAATCTTATCATAGCCCTCCCCATTGGTATGGCATGCTACAACAAGCTTCCTGACGTCTTCGCTGTGTTCCTTAGTTTTAACCATGGTGATTGAAAATTATAATTTAGTCACTTATAATAGTTTAAATAAATCGCTATCTAAAAATTATCTGAAAAAAATTATTTATTATTAGCGTTAAACAAGCATAATATGGCTATAAAAAAGTTCAGAAAGCACGTAAACCGGAAATTGATTGATATTACACTGATACTAAAAGAAAAACAAAGCCGTGCCAATAATTTTGAACAAGGGTTTTTTGCAATTATGTTTGTTGTTCCTTTGTTATTTATTTTTTCTAAAATCCGATTGCTGCATCGGAAAGGCCAGTTAAAAATACATAATATACTTTGTTATTTTCTTTAATTTAATCCCTTTTTTAGAATTTATTAGACAAAATTTAACTTTTATTTTACCGTGCCAATAAATATGATCATCACTGTATGTATATATATATATATATATATATATATATATATATATATATATATATATATATATATATATATATATATATATATATCCAGAGGAAGTCTCGAAATAAAGACGAAACGTTGATAAACACATAATACGGTTTGTTCCTTTTTATTTCTCTCTCTCTCTCTCTCTCTCTCTCTCTCTTTCTATATATATATATATATATATATTAAAAAAAGGAAATGCAAATTATTGGGATATTTAAGTAGAGTATCTCATCGAGGAAATGTGCTATTATTACAACTGATTATATTGTATGATAAGTAGAGGAAAGCTATTTACACCTATTCTCTCCCCCCCCTACACATTTGAAAGTCTTGTGTGTCTGTGATTGGTTGAAATTGTTTTACTTTTAACAAATAATTAATTTCTAACTACTTCTTAATTTACTTTTTTTTCTTTTTTTTTTTTTGCATATTTAAAAGTAAACGAATGTTCCCAAGTTCCAATACTGATACATGCTCGTTTTCGTATTTTGGAATATTTGGGGACAATTTATGAAGCACTCAAAAAATAAGAAATTGGTGGAAGTGTGAAAAATCTATTCTTATTTTCAAGTTCTGCCCAGTTGTTCTGTTCACTTTCTCTTTGCCTTTCTTCATCTCTCACTTTCTCTGTCTCATTTCACATTCTTTCTCTCAATTTTCTTCCTCCACCTTTTTCCTTCTTCCCCCCCTCTCTCTCTCTCTCTCTCTCTCTCTCTCTCTCTCTCTCTCTCTCTCTCTCTAGCTGTTTCTCTCTGTCTCTCTCTTCCATTTACTCTCTGTCAACACCCAATTATTTATCTAAATATTTCTCCTTTTCCTTTTGTTTGTTCTTCCTGCCTGTGTCTTTTTCCTAAACTTTCTCTCTCTCCAAAATTCTTTCTCTCAATCTTTATATTTCGCACTCTTCCCCCTCTCTCTCTCTCTCTCTCTCTCTCTCTCTCTCTCTCTCTCTCTCTCTCTCTCTCTTTCCCTGCGATGTTTTCTCCAACTTATTCTCTCTTGCTCTCCCAATTCTCTGTCTCTTCCCCTTGTTCTGCTTTCTTCCAATTATTCTCTTTTGCTCTCCTAAGTATTCTCTCCCCCCCCTCTTGTCTTTCTGGTGCTGTTTTCCCCCCATTATTTTTCTCTCGCTCTCCCGTTTCTGTCTGTCCGTCTCTCTCCCTCCCGTTTTTCTCTCTTGATTTTCTCATTTTGTCTCTCTGTTTGACTGTCTCTCTTTATTCCTCTCTTCCTTATTATTTCTTTCTCTCTCACAAATCTCTCTCTTCCTACATCTCTCTATTCCTGTTTCATTTTTTTATGAACAACTTTTCATTTTTTTCTTTTTGGTATGACTATAAATATATATTTGGTATGACTATAAATATATATTTGGTATGACTATAAATATATATTTGGTATGACTATAAATATATATTTGGTATGACTATAAATATATATTTGGTATGACTATAAATTTATATTTGGTATGACTATAAATATATATTTGGTATGACTATAAATTTATATATATATGTGTAATTCCTCAACAAAGCAACAAACATTTTATTTTAATTATTTAATGAAGCTTTGGCTGATTAGACTTTCAAACATACACGATTACCTATGGAACAGATGAAGCTAAAATACATAAAAGTTTATTATTTCTACTAAAATATAAAAGACACTCGATTTCTATGTGTGCGTTTGTACGAGTTCATTCCCAATGGACTTCATAACGACAGTGTCGTTTTTTTTTAATTTCACAAAAATGTACTTTATGTGTTTGTGAGTGTTCTTAAATAAGTTTTGTATCGGAATGTCTCTGATAAGTATCGAAAATCGATAATCGAAAAAATCCGATTCAAGAAGGAACAGACCGATTTTGATCAAAGTTAACATTTTTATGCAACCTACCCTCACTCGTGCATTTGAGAAGGTTTATCTCTACGCAAGCAGACGGGTCTGATATAAAAAATCAACAAGACATGTGCGCGTTCGAAATGAATGTTTCTGTTCAGAGCACAACTAAACCATGATACTTGACTTTTGCATTTTAAATTTTGATTCATGTCATTATATAAAAATAATTACATAAAATTAACACGAGGTTCTCCACAGTGCAACGTAGACTACAATATATTGTGTCTTGAGGAGGCCTCAAGTTTTGACAAGCTTCTGGGCTTGACCTTTACTCCTAATCTTAAATGGAACAGGTACATCAAATCTGTTGCCAAGGCCGCTGGAAAAATGGTAAGATCCTTCTATCGATCCAGTAGATATCTCACTGCTGATGCAATTCTCTATTTATATAAGAGCCAGGTACGTCCAAGAATGGAGTACTGTTACCACATCTGGACAGGAGCTGCTAGAAAGACCTTGTCCTGCCTTGACAGAATTCAAAATAGACTTCGTAGCCTCGTAGGAGATATCCTTTTCTCTTCCCTGCAACCTCTGTCTCACAGAAGAGATGTTGCAAGTTTGTCTCTGATGTATCGTTATTTTCATGGAAAGTGTTCGACTAAGCTTCAGTATATGGTCCCCCCACCCTCGCCAAACTTTCACAAGAAACACTCGTCTAGCTGAAAAAACTATCAATAATTCCCCCTACTCTTTATCTGTGCCTAAACCTAAACGTAGATTCCATGAACAAAGCTTATTCTTAGAACTGCACACCTACGGAGTTGTCTTCCGTTTTCCTGCTTTCCAGCTGACTACAATATGGTTGTCTTCAAGTCTAACGTAAACAAGTTCTTGATGAGCCGTTCCACTCGTTAACAAATTTACCGAATTTCCATTACTAACGATTACTATATTGTCCAATTTCTACTGTACACTCTTTAACCCTTATCCTCGAGTGGCCTCTTGGCCTTGATAAGTGGTGATGCCTATGTAAAAAAACAAAACAAAAAAAACCTAAGTCACAGCAGGGAGACGTGCGAGTTTTTCTCAGTGCACTACATTAGTTTTCCAACTAAAACAGGAAATTAATCGATTTGATTGGCGAATTTGTAAACACTTCATCAAATCTCCACACTAACGTAATGTACTTGCAATAACCCTTATCCCTGAGTGGCTTCCGGGCCTTGATAAGTGGTGATCACTGTGTAAAAAAAAAAAAATTCGATAACAATAAAATATTGGATGTGTGAAACATTTGTTAATCCTCATTCAATCCCGAGCAACATAGGGTCTCCCTGCTAGTTCCTTATATAACGGATAAACACTGAAGACATTCAACCGTTAAACAACATTCTAAATACAACTTGTAAACGTGGATTTGATACCATGTACGAAACCGAATATCCTGCAACGATAGACATAGAGAAAATAAGTAAAATGTTATCTTTTTTTAATTATCTATATATTAATACGATAGCGCGTGTGTTATTTTCTGTGTCACGCTTTCATCTTTTTTCCCGAGTGACTATCGTTTAATTGTTATGACTTTCCATTTCTTGTAATAAATAATTTTACCAAGAATTCTTCATAAGTTTTGGTTTCGGTTTCGATTATAGCTGAAAAAACTTAAGTATGTTCTTTTTCTTCATAGGTTTTTGTTTCGGTTTCGATTAAAGCTGATGCACCCAAGTCATATAGATATTTTTTTTTATTTTTGAAGTCACAACTTTATAATATATAAAAATCGATAGAAAATTGACTCCATAATACTATATATGAAATCTGCATAAATTAAAATATCATATTGAAGCGTATTTTACGACCGGGCTACACCGAGCGTCCCCGCTAGCTTAGATTAATACTTTTACAGTTTTAACAAAAGAGCTACAATAATATTAGGACGTCTCCATTTACCCTGAACATTCACAGAATGCTAACATCATCATATTACATATGAAAGAATCCGCTGTGGAATTTCCACAGGTCTCGCTAGTTACTTATTAATGTAATTTTCAATTTTTTCTAATTTCACACCAGCTGCTATAAAATTCACCTAGCATTTCCGGACCCTCGCCTTTTTTTCTTTTTTTCTATTTTTTTTTTTTTTTTGCTTTTCCTAATCCTTTCCCTCTGTTTCTTTTTTCTTCTTCACACTTTTATTGTTTCTTTCATCTGTCTTTATCCCCTTTTCATAGCATGGACACTGCGTTACTACTAAGAATCTTTGCCATCATGGAGTTTTCCATAAGCTCTGGGCACTTCACACATAGCCGCTAACTTGTCTTACTCGCTGTATAAAAACACCCATTATTTCTATGCACAATAACAGTTTTTCATTTTTGCATTTTTATGAAGTTTTACAAACAATATAAAGCATCAAACTCTTATAAAATTTATCATATTCAACAATGCAGCGGTTTATACCAAATCCATTTCGAAACTATGATTTTTAAAACATATCACAGATTTTTTTTAATAAATAACTAAACCTAGACATCAATGATGTATATTGTCTTGTTTTTCAATGAGCTTTATTAAAAGAATTGTTGTTCAGAATAAAAAAGACACATCTGTTAAAAGTTTCTTAACTTGATATTTTGTCATTCATACGTTGATCAAATTGGAATATGAAGATTTCTGATGAATATAGCGATTTCAAATAATTTACATGTTTTATTAATTTAAAAAATAAATGCTTAAAATTTGTTCCTTTTTTGTATCCGTTTTTTTAATATGGCGTTGTTCTATTCAAATTATGTGAATGGTGTATAGTTTTGTTATCATGAAAGAATTAAAAACGAGAAATTGTTTTAATATTTCTGCAACAAAAATTGCTTTAGAATTACCTACCATATTCTTGGAAGATTTTTTATGGTTTCTTTGAATTCAATAAAATATTACTATTTTCTTATTGTTAAAATGTTTTTGCATTTATGCAGATTTTAAACCGGACGTATCTAAACGTCCGCGTCCGCTCGGCTTTAGACGGAATATGACGTCCATCGACGAATTATGTCGAGCGTTGCCGATGATCAAATCTTAACAACTGTATGAAACAGAAATAGTAAAATAAATATAAATCATAGAAAAACAAAACAAAACAAAACACCTACCGTAACTTTGTTTTATTCATTTAATGTTTCATGGCAAACATCTGGGATGCTATAACCATTTTTGGTATTTTTTTTTTTTTAGATTAGGTCCACCTCCGCAATTTTCTTTTAAATGACGACATTTTTGACGAGTTTTCTACTATGCTGAATACGGAAATCGCATTGAAATTTTGCAGAAATAATTAGTTATCGAGATATAAAAAGTTGTCTTATGCATTGTATTCTTTGGCGGCCATCGTTTTTGCGCGCGTGCGCGCGCTCCATAAAGAAATCTACGCAAGTAATAAAGATGGCCGCCAAAGAATACAATGCATAATACAACTTTTTGTATCTCGATAACTGATTATTTCTGCAAAATTTCAAGGCGATTTTCGTAATCAGCATGGCCGAAAACCTTTAAAAGTCGTCATTTAAAAGAAAATTGTGAAAGTGGACTTAATCTGAAAATTTACCCCATTTTTTTTATTTTTTGTATTTGGTTTTGATAGATAATGTTTAGTAAACAAAGGTTCGTTTGTTTGTTTATTTGTATGTTTGTGTGTTTTTTTTTTTTTTGTTTTGTTTTTTTCAAAACAAATTATGTATTTTTTTGTTTGGTTTTTGAAAAGTTTTTAAAAATGTTTAAAGAAGCAACATTTTTTTTTTCCAAATATATTTTTTCTAAATTTCTTTTTTCTTCTGTCAATTGTAAGGAAAGGTTTGTGCTGTTCAAGTGGATGCCACCGCTTACGGAGCCTCTCTTTGCACTGATGCATTTAACCGCACATGTAATGCAATTCTTTTGGGGATACGATTTTCTCATTTTGACAAAAAAAAAACCCTACTTTTTCAGACGTCTGCCGTTATTTGTCTAACATTGATAAAGTCATAGTACGTCCCATGTAAAATCTAGTTTTATTTTATTTATTCATTTTTTTTATTTTCTTCCAATATTTATCCAAAAGTCGGTTGTTCGTTGTCGCGTTCTGTATTTGACGGATCGGCATCTTACACCAGATTACAGGCAAAGCAGAGCAAACGCTTAGATACGTCCGATTCAAAATCAGCACAAGTACCAATATTTTTATTTTCAGCGACTTTTTAAAGAATATAAATGAAAAATAGTTTTAACCATATATCTTGTAACATTGCATTTTCTACCAATATATATATATATATATATATATATATATATATATATATATATATATATATATATATATATAATGTGTGTGTGTGTGCGTGTGTATATATATATATAAAATAAATGACAAAAAGTTAAATTCCAAAATTCATGATGTTGACCATCTTATAATTTATTCCTTTAATTCAGTTAATTTACACTATTCAACTTTTTTTCACCACTTATCAAGGCCAAGCGGCTACTCGAGGATAAGGGTTAAAGAGTGTACAGTAGAAATTGGACAATATAGTAATCGTTAGTAATGGAAATTCGGTAAATCTGTTAACAAGTGGAACGGCTCATCAGGAACTTGTTTACGTTAGACTTGAAGACAACCATATTGTAGTCAGCTGGAAAGCAGTAAAACGGAAGACTATTCCACGAGCGTGCACGGCTAAGAAAGGAGCTTTGTTCATGGAATCTACGTTTGTGTTTAGGTACAGATAACGAGTGGGGGGGATTCTTGATACTGTTTTCAGCTAGACGAGTGTTTCTTGTGAAAGTTTGGCGAGGGGGACCATACTGAATTAAAGATGGTCAATATCATGAATTTTTGGAATATAACTTTTTGTCATTTATTCTCTATATTGCTCTGTAATTACATTGAGCTTCTTATGAAAGGATTGATATATAATAAGAAAATATATTTCTACAGAAATATTTATATATATATAATATATATATATATATATATATATATATATATATATATATATATATATATATATATATATATATATAAAGTGAAACTGGATTACCGTTGATAGCTTTTAATGTGAGAATTATTGTTTTAATTTGAATGGCTATTTTTTTTATATGCTCGCTATATTCTCTACAAGAAAAGCATGCATTTTGATTGAGTTTCATTCAAAATATAAATACCAGGTACATTATTAATATAAAGAAATTGTTTTCGATAATAATCTAAACAGGACCGGTTGCTTATGTCATTAATAAAAACAAGTGTACATTACTTTTTCAGCTTTCAAATAAGTAACCACATTTATTTATAAGAAATGAATTTAATTTTCGCAACAAATTTTTCCATTTGAGCAATATTTGGCAAGGCCAGCTAATATATATATATATATATATATATATATATATATATATATATATATATATATATTACAAGGATAAATATTATCTTTATGTTAAATTTATATTAATATTATATATGTATGTTGATTTTTTTAAATGGCAAGAAATTTATTTATTAATTGATCTCTTAAAAAAAACTTATTGAATATTTTCAGGTTTTTTATTACTTACTTTATTATAAATTAATTTTTGACTTCAAACCTCAGATTACAGATTCTTCCTTTTGCACTAAGTCTAATTTCATTGATTGTTTGATTTGTTTTTAATTCTTTTGATGATGTCGTTTGATTCACAGAAAGGTTTTGTTTTTCAACTTTATTCTAACCTGCGATATATATTTCACTTATTTTTGTCCTCTGTTGAAAAGAGCTTATCTTTGAAAATCTATGGGTTAAGGATTATTCTTTATTTTGAATATTTGATTGATTATTCAATATCATAATTTATTCGATTTTTATTTTCATCAATTTTCTTGTGTGTGTGTGTGTGTGTGTGTGTGTGTGTGTGTGTGTGTGTGCGTGTGCGTGTGTACACGCGTGTGCGCGCATTGATCATGTGTGTCCAGACACAGATTTTAGATGGCTACCATTTCATCATAACAAATCTGTCTATAACTAAAGAAATTTAAATTTCTTGAATTTCAGAGATGTACATCCGATGAGGTTGGTACCTAAAATATTTTTGTTAATACATCGAACATTTCCGTCAGACAAAAGTTTTCTTAGAATTAATTAGTTGGTTTGAAAACGCGTGTTTTGTCTCCATTTGTTTCCAAAATGTCATTTTTTTTTTTAAGACAACCGAAAACTAAAGTCATAATCAAAAATGACCAATGGTCATGTAGCGATACGAACCAAAAAGTCAGCTTGGCTGAGTGAGCTGGCTCTGACTAATTGCAAGCTAATACGGCCATTGTAAAGAATGATCCACACGCATGTAAAGATGATCCGGACTGGGGCTAGTGTACACTTCTGGCTAACAAAAAAAAAAAAAGACTCAACATCTCTATACATGTGCCTGTGTGTGTACTTGTGAAGCAAAGGTAACGCTATCCCCCAACCACAACTCTCCTGGATTGGCTTTATTTGATTCCAGTTACAAGAAGAAATACAAAAAGACAGGAAACAATGCCAAGATAAGTAGAGAGCACATATAGCACATAGTATTCCTAAATGGCTACCAATTTTAGTACTGACCAGGCTTAACGTTACTTAACTTCGTTGATCTAACAGAAACTGGCGCGTTACCATGATTATGTTGTATATATACTAGGCACTGTATGTAGGACATAGACACCTCCCTCTGAAAACCGTAAAAACCTAATGTTGGTATCTCTCTTGACGTGGATATGCAATCAACTGGGGACCACTTGCTTATCTGATATTCCCATGAAACTTCCTCCCTTGGAGAAAACCAGTTTAACTCGCCAACGTTAAATAACGTTTCTGTATTGTATGGCATTTCTTTATATTAGCAGTATGTAATGAAAACTGTCACATGAAATGAAAAAACAAAATCAGTATAACAACAACAGGATTTATTTAATTACATGCACTGTCCGGTATAGGTGGAAAAAAAAGGTAAGGCAGTTTCCAAGTGAAGAAAGTGAATATAGAAAATTATTTGAACACCAGAAAATCTGACAGCATTTATCTTTAGGCGAACAAAGTCGTTGCTTGAGGACCCAGCAAATAGAGACTGGAGAAAGATAGGAGGGAGATGTATTTCTTTGGTATTTTAAGGGTTCTGTCTGCTGACTGACTGCGATTCCTAAAGCGGATGAAGTCTTTCTTTAGGGACAGATGAAATCAAAGTGCCCCGCAAGCTTATTGGTTTTCATTAAATATGCACAATCTATTGGATAAAGCATTCGAACAAGGAAAGGCAGTGATAACTACCTCTATGTATTATTATTTATATATTAATGCGATAGCGTGTGTGTTATTTTCTGCATCATGCTTACATCCAGGTAATTTAATTGTTATGTACTTCCATTTCTTGTCATAAATAATTTTACCAAGAATTCTTCATAAGTTTTGGTTTCGGTTTTGATTATAGCTGATGGCACTTAAGTCATCTATTTTTTCATAAATAATTTTACCAAGAATTCTTCATAAGTTTTTGTTTCGGTTTCGGTTATTGCTGAAGAAACTCAATTTGTATATATATATATATATATATATATATATATATATATATATATATATATATATATATATATATATATATATGTATATTTCATAAGTTTTTACTTCGGTTTCAATTCAAGCTAATGCACCCAAGTGATATAGATATATTTTTTTTTATTTTTGAAATCGCAACTTTATAATATATAAAAATCGATAGCACATTAACTCCAAAATAATATATATGAAATCTGCAAGAATTAAAATATCATATTTAAGTGTACTTTACGACCGGGCTTTGCCAGACGTTCGTGCTAGCTTAGATTTTTTGCAGTTTTAACAAAAAAGCTACAATAATATGAGAGTGTCTCCATTTACACTGAATATCTACAGAATGCTAACATCAACATATTACATATAAATGATTCCCCCGTGGAATTTCCAGCTAGTTTGGATATTCGGACTACCATTCTCATCTTGAGGGTTATTCTCAACAACACTGGTAACCTCCTTCCTTCAGCTGTGTCTTGTTGAACTCGGGAATCTGTATGGAATTTTCAATGTAGTCCTTTATTTAATCCATGGGGATAGCTTGCTCTCATTCCACCAGCCATGATCAGGTAGAAGTCTTCAGTAATTTGCAGTTGTATTCTTAGTATAACCCGCACTGAGGATTGAATCTTTAACCTCCAGAAGAGTGTCACTTAGAACTGAATTTTACTAAGTACTTTATCCATTAGGCTATGAAGAAGGTTAGAAGCTGAAACGTTGTAACACAAAGTTTGGGAAATAAATTCTCATGAAAGATAGAGAGACCTGAAGGTTAGGTATGATGTTTAACAAGGCAAAGTTGAGGAAAAACAAGGAATGACGTCAGCAACGTGATACATGACGTTACATGCATTGAGGTTGACAGAGAAACGGAGGTTTCAGATTAGTCTGTCTGTTAGGAAATAGATCGAAAATAAGAAATATGTTAAATCATATTGTAGACACGTTTTACCTGAAGTGAGGGTCAGCTGATCGGATCTGCGTGTGAGTCACGTGATTAGGTTAGCTGGAGTCAGTGAGTTTGGGTTTAGACGTAGAGAAAAACAGACGGCTTAACAGGTCATCCCCTTCCCTTTACTGGGGGGGGGGTGCTGACGTGTGTGAAAATAAGACCTATGCAAGCAAAGACATTCACTTTCTATTCTTCTGCAATCTACATCTGGAAGGTGAATAAAAAACTATATAAAACCATTCATCGTCTTGGAGTGAATGAATATTTGTCCAAAACAGGTTCCAAGATCAACAACGCATGAAGAAAGTATGTCCAAAATACATGTACCACACACACACACACACACACACACACACACACCTGCATATGAACAATTGGATAAGAATATATCACAAATAGACAGAACATTAGACGATTACACACACGGTAATCCTTATATGATAACAATAAAATATGTCTATGGATGTGATCCGGGACAGATTGATAATCATGCAGTAATTAGTGTACGAGAAACTTTGATAATCACAAAGAGCGAAATGCCTCCCTAAGATCTCTGTTGGCTTCGTCGACATACTCCACCTTAATAAGATAGTGAACTAATTAATCAAGAGAATACTAGTCTCTTTCTCATGCGTGAACTATTTCTCTTCAAAATTAAACATACAAAACTTGCAGCCGTTTTAGTCTCTTTTTCTACTCATGTAGAAGAACATTTAGAAACTGAAAACATTACAAACGTATTTGTTAACATTGGACTTGGACTAACATGACCGCGCTGTAGTTAGCTGGGAAGTAAACTCATGTTACTGTGTTCTACCGAGGAGAAATTCTTGAATAGAAATTCTATACATCCCATGTGGAGAAGAGAGCCATATCCTCAATCGTCTAAAGCAATATAGTCTAACTATTGGTATCGGAAAATAGAAAAATTCTGTGGGGGTTTTTTTTTGTATCTTTTTTTTTTACTGCAGATGAGGCATCCTGCTGGATGTCAGACATTCGCCTGCTATTTCAGTGACTCCAACCTAGAGATCTTTTATAGGATTCTAACTGTCCCTGTAAGCACAATTGTTTGGATATTTCTTGCATTTGGTGCACCAGACATATTTGCGAGCTAGTTTTTTTTTTTTTTTTTAATTCTTTTTCATGAACTCGGTTGCTCCTCTGAATACTGGGATGGTGGAAATCTTCCCAAGATTCCAGTTTCTTTTCATGCCGTACATAAGACCTTACAGTTTATTCCTCTTCTCCCTCTTAGCTCTCTTTAAGCAAGCATCACTAGGGACACTGACTTCAACTAGGGTTGCTGCTTTCCCATTCTTGTCCGATATCACTGTGTCAGATTAAACAGCTCTGTTTTCTAGGTATGTAGCTGTAAGAATTGCATAATGACTATGGATGCTGCGTGATTTATTTCTGTTCTTTCTCTTAAATGTCCCCAGGACTTGCTGCTGCACTAGATATTCAAATTTTACAGATGGGGTGCTGGAGATATTTATGCAGTCCACTTTGTCATATTGTGTAGTATTCGTCATCCAACAGAACCTTATTACTAGATGTCAGATGATTCAAACTCTCATCTGCGCGACAGAATCTGCATTTGTTGACATTGCTGAGGCCACTCATCTTCTTAAAAGCGTTGGTCATTAAGCCTTGTTCTCGGGCAACCATTATCACCCTCACTTTGCTGAAATTTTGAACACATGAATTTCAAACCAACTTATTATAGCAGGAAAATGTTTATTTTATCCAATCGAAGCCTTTTTTTTTTTTTTGCACTTTCACTGACATGTACATCCATTTTTCAGGCTTTCTGAACACCAGCATGACGCTCAACTTTTCTGTCTGTTTGTTTGTTTGTTTGTTTGTTTGTTTGTTTGTTTGTTTGTTTGTCAGGCTGTATTCTTTGAAGCAGCTTTTTTTTTCAGATGTAAACGTTTGGTTTGCTCATTTAACATTAAGTTTACATATATTACTTATAAAAGAAATATTATTAGCAACATGTTTTATCTGCAGTTATAATAAGTAAAAATTAAGGAAATATGGGATAGAACTAACAAAGACCATAATACTGTAGTTTTAAGATAATATGCGATCAAAATATAAGTGCGTTTATTTAGCTATTTATTGTCTCGTATTTTATAATAAAGCTCTAGTAATGTATTTAGGAGTATTTAAGTAACTCTAACTCTACTAATATATAAAAGGACATTTTTGTGCGTGATTGTGTATTAGTTTGTTCCCTATGGACTCGAAAATGGCTGGACCTATTTTTATGAAGTTTCACACAAAGGTACTCTATGTGTTTAGCAGTGTTCTGAGATATGTTTTGTATCAGAATGTCTTGGATAAGTATCGATAATCAAAATATTACCGACATATAAAGTCAACAGTAAGTTCTTTGATATGACAGGGGCGCGTTCGAAATGAATGTTTCAATTTGAAACATAATTACACTATGATATTTGACTTTTTCATTTTAAACTAAAATTCTACTATTATCACCGCACAATTAGTAAGGTCGAGCATATAAAAGCAACAGTATGTTCTTTGATATGACAGAGGTGCATTCGAAATGAATGTTTCTGTTTAGAGCACAATTAGAATATGATACTTGACTTTTGTATTTTTAACTTTAATTCAAACTAATATATATAAAAAATAATTTTATAAAATCAGCAGTAGGTTCTCTACAGTGCAATGTAGACTACAATCTATTGTGAACTAAGTTACTGCAGGGAGGCATATCTGGTATATAAAATAAACTTTATGCGAGTCTGTATGTATGTTAGTTCGTTCTCTATGAACTCCTAAACGGCTGAGCCGATTTTTCAAAATTTATGTGTCTAGCAGTTTATTTAGATAGGTTTAGTATCGGAATGTCTTCGATAAGTATTGATAATAGTTAATCAGAAAAATCCGATGAAAGAAGCAACAGGCGAATTTGATAAAAGTTTACGCCTCATACCGCCTTACATTACAAGGGCATTTGAGAAGTTTTATTACTGCACTAGCAAAAAAGACCCATCATATAATATCAACAGTATGTTCTTTGATATGATAGGGGCGCGTTCGAAATGAATGTTTCTGTTTAGAACAGAATTGAATCATAATACTTGCATCTTAAACTTGAAGTCAAGCCATTATATAAAGATAATGTTATAAAATCAATAGTAGGTTCTCTACAGTGCAATGTAGACTACAATGTATCTGCAGAGAGGCAAGTGAAGCTTCCTCCTGGTGCACGCGATGGGTCCTCGACCAGAGCAGACAATGAATCGATTTGATAGAAAAATGGACGATTTCATTGATTTCAATCCGGGGCAATGTCGAGTCTCCCTGCTAGTACTGAATAATTGGAATATACAGAAATAAATATGTGTACACTTACAAATTCCTAACTAATAAATATACTTTTTGTAAAAATACCTGTAAATATGCATATGAAATAGAAGGGTTGATTATAGACATCTCTTTTAAAGGAAAAATTACTTATATTGTTTGGTTTCCTTAATTTTTTTTAAATATTTATTCATAACGATATTTTTAAAAAATGCCATCCTATTTCTCATAACATTTCTACGTGAGCCATTCTTATAACATTTCTACGTTGCACTCGAAAAGACTTAAAACTGTATAATTACTCAACGGACTATTACACAGAGTGATCTTTTACATCTCCAAGGAGAATGAAAAATAATTAATAAAAAGAAATCGCTCGATAAAACCCATTTTTGGGCGAAAGATTGCTTCATATCTTTAAATCTAAATAAACATCACTTAAAAAAAAAAAAAAAATTATATCGTTTGGCTTTATTAAAAACAAGTTAATATTTATTCATAACGATGTTTTTAAAAGAAGCGCCACCTTATTTCTGATCACATTGCCACATGAACCGCGTGTTGCAATTGAAAAGACTTAAAATCTTTCACTTTCTTATATAATTTATACAAAAATAATCCCCAATAAATACTTTATAAAATCGCTATTATTCACTTACATAACAAGCAATCCGACCCTTCAGTTCTCAAAGTTTTGTCGATTTTAGTTAGCATTTTGTTCCATTCTTCTTCATATATGATGTTCAGAAAAGGGTGTTTTGTGGAGCTCTCACATGCATCTGAATTTTCAAATAATGAAATAGGTTCTGGATCAGGTTTAAATTTGGGGAATCACTTAGGTATTTCAAGATATTCAGCCTATTTTTAGTAATTTTGGGTTTTATGTTATTTAATCTTGTATTATTGTTCTGTAAAGAATTTCTAAAAATGATGAGGGTTGTTTGTTTCTTTTCTATATATTGTGTGCATTTTAGAAAATTATGATGTTCTTTTGTGACGTTATTGCTGTGTCTATTATTTTTATAAGGTTTTATTGTGATATATTTGAGTGTGTTCTTATCGTGCTCTGTTTTGTGTTGTGGTATTTTGCTTCAGTTTATGGATGTTGCAAGTGGTTATAAATCTTGTATTGTTGCATATGGTGTATGAGTATGTATTGTAATATGACATTTATTTGTTGATATTGTTATGTTCAAAGTATTTTGATTGCATTAGTAAGTGTTGGGAGTAGTCATGGGGTGTGCTTCGTTGTGTGAGATATAGAAAGTGACGGTTAATGTGACGGGTGTGAGTGGTGATTGTAAGGATTAGTTTTTGTGTGGGATGATCTTGGTAAGGGTTGTAAAATACAGGTATTTTGTGGTAGTTTGTTTGAGTAGTGTAGGATGTTTGAGAGATTTTTTTTATTATATTGTGTGATTGATAATAACTAGGTTTGTATTGTCGTTGTATAGGGTGTGTGAGAGATTTTTTATTATATTGTGTAACTTTGTTTATATTGTTGTATGGAGTCATATTTGTATGGGCTATTGTATGGTGATTAATTGTGAGTATTTTATATGTTGTTTGGTGTGTTTTTGGTAGTTGTATTTCTTTGTGTGTGTGTGTGTGTGTGTGTGTGTGTGTGTGTGTGTGTGTGTGTGTGTGTGTGTGTGTTCGTTCGTGCATAGTTGTGGGATGTATTCAATGTGGATTTTGATTGAATAGTGCTAAATTGTGGTTGCTTGTTTGTTCGTAATTGGGTCTGTCATGTGGTGTGTGTTCCTTTTTTACCTCTGTGGTCTTATTTATATATGTGAATATCATGTGTGGGTGCTTTGTTTGTTTTTGGTTGTCATTTTCATCAATCATTAACGTTTGTTGTGTCTTTTCTTCGTCCAGTAAGCGTTTTAACAAAGTTATTTTTCATTTGATGATGTATTTTTTATCATCCTCTTTGCATTCTGATTCCCAAAGATCTGATTGAGCTCCCTTGGGACATAGTTATCTGATTATAGTTGAAATTTTATCATCGATTTTTGTGTATTTTTTGTGAAATCTATTTTTTTTATAGTCTTGTATGTCGATTCAGGCTTGTAGTTTAGATATGCTTAGGTTTTTTTTTTCTGTGGTTTTATTTTTCTACTAGAATTTAAGATAAATTGTTCTTCTATCTTCCAAAATCTCTGAAAATTATTTTTTGGGGAGAATGTTCCATGCTCAGAGATTTTTTTTTTTCGTTTTTAATGATTCATCCTGGATAAATGATTTCCTGAAGTTTTCATGAATTCGTACTGAGTTTTAAATAGTTGCATAGTCGTTTCTCCAATGTGGTATTGTACCTTATTCTATTGGTTGAATATACTGTGTCTATTTTTTCATTTGGTTTTTCTAATCCTTCCTTGAAATGTTTCTGCTCAGTGTTGAGGATTTTCTAGAATTCTAGTTATTCCTCCCAGAATGTTTATTTGTTAGTGGAATTCTTTCATTTAAATTGAGGCTGGTGTTGTTCCAAAGATATAAAACAATGTATATGTGCATGTATTTAGATGAGTGGAACTACCAACTTTTATTAATCTTTTTCTTTAACATTAATTTTTTTAAATTTTGTTTAAATGTGTATAACACTTGTTTCGAGCATGTTTGGCTTTCTTCAGATATTATTTTGAGAAAAATATCTTAGTTTTAAAAAGAATTTTGAAATTTTTGGAAAAAATATTGAAATATTATTGTAGCTCTGAAAAAAAATATGAGTTCTGTCCTCCTATCAAAAGTTTTATGTCTGTGAGTATGCATAGTGTTTCTATGTGAGTTATTTTCTACTTCCTGTCAGGGTCATCTTAAATACATTTGAGACTTGGTCAGTGCTTTAATACAAGGGTAAGCGTGAAGTTCGATATAATTTATGAGGGTTGTTCATTTACTTTTTCGTGGTCTCTGTACTTATGTGTGTGTGTGTGTGGGTGTATGGTGTATGGTGAGCATTTGTGTATGTGGGTGTATATATGCGTATCCATGTGCGCATATATATTTTTTGTCTATGTATGTGCGTGTATGTTTTTTTAGGTACTGTTTTGGTTTGTGTGTATGCATACATATATGCATATGTGCATGTGAGCATGTGTTCTTGTCTATACACACACACACACACCTACATCTATTCTTATACGTATGTATAAATGTATATGTGTGTTCTGTATGCTGCGTGTTTGTGTTATGATTTGTTCAAAGCCAGTGTAAATTTTGTCATAAAGTTTTTTCTTGTGTAAGGACGTTGAAATAATTTTCAGTTTTAGAAATCTGCATGATCTTGAATCTAGTCCTGTGCATGAGTGTGTAAGTTGTGAAACAAATAAATATTTGCTTTCTGGGATTTGTATGTGGCTTTTATGTAAAGCGACTCTTTTGCTGAGTGTTTTGATGGGGCCTATGTATGATTTGTTGCATGCTGTGTATTTTAGTATATACACCACATTTTTGGAAGCGCGGTTGAAGCCTTTATTTTTAATGTTTGTGTTGGGTTTTTGAATGTGTGTGAGTTTCTCTAATAATACATATGTTGTTGTTTGTTGCCTTATGTGCATTATATATATATATATATATATATATATATATATATACACATATATTTGGGGGAGTTGAAATAATAAGAATAAGATCGATTCTTTAAGAAGAGACTTATTGGAATAATGCAAAGCTCAACAAAATGTTTTGTAGCTTATATAGCGTATCAATAAAATAAGAAAATGACAATATAAAATGAATACTAATGCATATAGATTCATTCATTTATTCAATAAGGATGATACATCAATTAGGGGTGTAGGATAAGTAAAACTCTTTATATCATGGCATTTCGAAGCCTAATGCCTCTCATCAGAAGAGGGGAGAAGATGCTAGGTAACATAATAGGGATGCGACCTCTAATGATATTTACATTAGGAGCGAAATAATTGTGCAACAAGAGATAAAATATTGAGACTGTTTGGTGAGGGAATGGGAGAACTAAAGGAATATAGCTTTTATTATATAATGAAGGTAGGTGTATAGCATATCTGTCATGGTGGGTTTAATATATGCATGCAATATGTGTAAGTAAACTCTTAGGGAGAATATAGGGCAAGTGAATTGAAAGAGGATGTTTATTTAATCATATGTATTGATGGGTTATAACTATGGAAGGGATTTACTCGAAATAGGGGATTTAAATTTTATAATTGTAACTTGGTATTTAAATGAAGCATAAATTATTAGGAATAAGTCATATAATAAAATAATAAAGGTGAGGGGACAAACTATAAAGGATACAATATAAAAACAATTTTCAGTGAATAAGATGGAGGATAAACAAATGGTAGGATAATGGGATAAAAAAAAGTATAAAAATAATAAAATAAAATAATCAAAATGTTATTAAAAATAAAAGAATAAAAAATAAATATTATATATATATATTATATATATATATATATATATATATATATATATATATATATATATATAATATAAACAGTCAATTAAAAAACGAAATAAAATACAATGAAAATACGACAGTAAGTAAAAAGGAGAAAGTTCTTAAAAGGCAAGGGAGTAGAGATGTTATCCAAAGTTTTTAGATTCATGTTGAGAGTAAAGCAGTGTCAAAATCTTGTCTTAAATCTTTTATAAATGAACAAAAGGTCCGCTGCGAGAATTAGTCTCCATCTAGTTTAAGTGGTGATTAATGGTGATGTAATGCGGATGGTGATGGAACTTTTGAAATCTTTTAGAAATTAAAGTCGGAATAAGAATATAATGAATGGATATTACCTCACTTTTGGGGGATAAAATGATTTAAATCGGTAATTAAATTCGAGATGTATTTTGTGATTCTAAATTTCTCATGTCCGTAGTGAAAATATGCTGGTCCGTAGTGGATGATGTAGATATTCCTGAGTTCGAGGCATTAGGCTTCGAAGTACCATGGTATAAAGAGTATAAGAAATTTGAAATTCTAAGCTTTAAAGACTTAAGAATACCAAACTAAGATTGTAGATTTTATAAGCTGTACACACATAAATTAAAAGCCAGCAATTAATGAAAATAATTTTAATAACAATGAAAATAACATAAAAGCCATTTAATACTAATAGTAATACTCTATGAATACAACAACTAATCACAGAGTTTCTGCCCAAACCATCTCAATACATAAAAAGATATGTTTTTTACCCAATACCCAAAGATGGTTCTGAAAGAAACCTTAAGATACGCAACATTTACAGCAAATGAAACTAACAAATTAATAATGTGTCTAGAAAGGATAAAGGAAAAAATTTGCAGAAATAAGTAATCCGTAATATTTAACAAAATATGTCTTCAAGAAAAATTATATATATATATATATATATATATATATATATATATATATATATAATATTTATTATGACATTATATATACATATTTCAAGGTCGTACCATTGGTTTCATTACGTCGAATCAACTATAAGAGGTTGGAAAAAAACAGTGTAATTTCGTCAGCGTTTTTTTCCAACCTCTTATGGTTGATCTGGCGTAACGAAACCAATGGTACAACCTTGAAATATGTATATATAGTGTCATAATAAATATTGTATCTTCAGCTCTCACATCCACGATAGAGCACTTTATTGGATTATTTAATCACCTCTTGACACGCTATATATATATATATATATATATATATATATATATATATATATATATATACTAGCAAAAGTACCCGTCGTTGACTGCCTACAAAAATTGGACTGATTTATGAAAGTATGATAGGTTATGAAAAGGAAGGGTTGTAAAGAGATAGCTTCGAATTTGGGGGTATCAAAAATATGATGAAAGTAAAAATAAAATAGATAAACCCCATAATTTATTATACCACACCTGTTCACACTGAAACACTTATCACAATATTCTGTGGATTAAACTTTGTGACATATTTCCATTCTATGGAGGTCAGGCGCGAACGAACACACCATAATTTTATTATACCATATTTCTTCAAACTGAAACAATTACGCAGATAGATATGAAAAGTCTTTATTAAAGTTTGTGCCAATTTCCATTCTATGGAGGCCAGGCGCGGACGCAGACCCCACAATTTTATTATACCATCCCTATTTAAGTTAAAACATACTTATCAAAGTATTATTATGTTCATCTATATCAAAAACACTTGTAAACGTTTTTTTTTTTTAATTTTTAATTTTTATTTCCATACTTTGTGGACCAGGCGCGTACGTAGACCCCACAATTTTAATGAATCATCATTATGCCAGATCAAACATACCCATTCCTGTGTCTCGATACATCTTCTATCATTATATGTGATCAGTTTTCTATAATAGTCAACCATATAGGAGCCTATTCGTGACCAAACACACACACATTCAGCTTTATATTATAGATATATGACACTAGCTGTGTATTAAACAAAAAATATCCTTTAAATAAGTTAAAACACTGTGTTGAATTTTTCTTTTATCGTCTCCTACTTCTTCCTCGTCTCGATGTTTTACAACGGAAGTTAACACCGAAACGAACAACAGGTGGGGATCTACCTGACTCAGAAACCAAGACACTCTACTCTCAGAAATTCACCGTGTTTTATGTCCCCAAGGTCAGCACTTTTGCAAACGAGTAGGGGACTAACTTTCAGTTTAGTCGTGCACATGCAGCACCATTTCTAGGTCTACTGCCATGACGTTCGCCTTGTCAAGCATTGTCTACAAACAGTAAAAGAAAGACTTATCCAGATAGGTAGAAGAGTAAATTTTCTTGCCTTTACTATCATTTATTTGTTGTATATATTTTTTTTTTTTCACCTACCCACTTTTTTTATTTTGTTAGCTATTCTTAAAAATGGCTAAGATTTTTTTATACCTCAAATTCTAAATATCTTCAAACATATATTTATAGTGTTTACATTAATCACTTAAGAATGTTAGCGTAAGATTTGCAGACCTTTCGGAAATTGCAAAAACAAAAACATTTTTTTTTTTTTCATTTTACAACATATCAACTCTTTTCAGATATTTAATGATGAATCCAGCAATTTTTATAAAAAAAAAAAAAAAAAAAACGAAAGAAATATTATGCTGCAAGTTATTTATAACAGCTTCTTTGCTTTTGGCCTCGGAGAAAAGTGTAGTATATGTTATGACACTTCATTATTTCTTTTCTCAGTCAGTGAAAGAGAAATCTTTTTAGAAAAAAACATTTTTTACCCTTCATTTTTATTCCAATCCAGAATACCCCTTTTCGTGGAGCTGAATTTCCTCACAGGAAAAACCAGACTTGTGTCAAACTCTGCCCTCGTGGAGAGGCAAGTAAATTACAACATGTTATTGATAATCTAAATACATGTGTATAACACCGGATAAGACTAATTCTATTCAACATGTGGTGATTAAAATGTTCACGGCAGCGCTGGATGCATCGTGGTCACTGATCCCTCACTTAAGCAGCAGAGGAGACATTCTAGAATGAAAATATATATTTTAGAAGGATAGAAGAACTCCCGAACTAGACGGTTTGGCCACCATTGAATCCAGATGGTCACTTTTGTCATAATGGAAGAAGAGTATTCTCTGTCTGTGTTTATGCTTTATGTAGCAAGCTACCAGAAGTTGTAATGATGTCTATTGTATCCAGGATTGAAATTGCCTTGGGCAAAACATACAGACACTGTTTAGGTGTATATATCTTCTAACTATCCATTAACATAACTTGTTGCATTTCACTATTTTTTAGCAATAGATTTGTTTGTTTTTTACCTTGGCAGGTACTTTCACAGATCTGAGTGGACCCGGGAGTAACAGTAACTAAACTAATTTGAATTTTCATATAAATTGTTATTATTATTATTATTATTATTATTATTATTATTATTATTAGCGGGACCCATGGAAATTCCACAGGGGACTGATTCATATGTAATATATTGATGTTGCCATTCTGTAGATGTTCAGCATAAATGGAGACGCTCTGATATTATTGTAGCTCTTTTGTTAAAACTGCAAAAGTATTTATCTAAGCTAGCAGGGACACTCGGCAAAGCCCAGTTGTAAAGTATGCTTAAATATGATATTTAAATTATTGCAGTTTTCGTATTTATTATTATAGAGTTAATGTTCTATCCATTTTTATATACGATACCGTTGCGATTTCAAAAATATAAAATATATCTATATGACTTGGGTTCATCAGCTTGAATTTAAACCGAATCCCAAACTTATGAATGTATATATATATATATATATATATATATATATATATATATATATATATATATATATATATAAGTAATAGTTCCTTTACCTAAAATTGAAACCGAAACCAAGAATTATGAAGAATTCTTGATAAAATTATTTTTAAAAAATAGATTATTAGAGTGTCATTAGCTATAATCGAAACCGAAACCAAAACATGGGGAATTCTTGGTAAACTTATTTATAAAAATAACAGATGACTCCAGTGCCATTAACAATAATCGAAACTGAAACCAAAACTTTTGAAGAATTCTTGGTAAAGTTATTTATTTCAAGAAATGGAAGTACATAATAATTAAACGATCCGGATGTAAGCGTGACACAGAAAATAATACACACGCTATTGTATTAATATATAGATTATTTTTAAAGAAAGAACATATTTTCCAACATTTCAGCTTCTGACTATATTATGGGATAAATAGGAAGAGACGAGCGGTAAAGCAAAACAATATGATGTCATGAGCATAATGGAGAAATACATTCGCATTTAATTCCGAGCAGCATCGGATCTTCATACTAGTTATAATCTTCAGCCACATTTGATCTATGCAGAAGTAGCTTGTCTTCAAACTCTGTAATATGCTACATTTTATCTTATAGTCTAATACATTAGTCTTGGTTGGGGCGCCATTCATAAATAAAAAGAAATGTTCCCAGGTTGTGGCATTGATTGATGAATGTGAATGTTCAGTCACTACATTTCTCCACTCTGATCAAAATCTGGCATTTCGAATTCCTACAAGATTTCTGCTACACACTTTTATTTTGATCTGAACATCGTGAAAAAAATATGAGGTGCCTTCAATAAGTTTCCAGATTTGTTTTTCGTATTGGCACTTTTATTGATAGTACACACATAAAACTCTAGTCCTCCTTCTAAGTAATCTCCTCCAACTGCTTACTTGTTGTAAGCCTCCAACAACTTATGGAAAACTCTATGGAAGTCCTCTTGTGTGAGCATGTCAATGATCCTCGTCACAGCCTTTTTCATCTCCTCACTTGTCTCATAAGAATTGCCTCTAAGGTTTTCCTTGAGCTTAGGGAATAACCAAAAGTCACAGGGAGCAAGTTCTGGGAGGGTGAGGATACCAATTTTTGTCAAATAGTCTGTAACAAAGATGGACTTGTGGAATGGTGCATTGTCCTGGTGGAAATGCCACTGACCCAATTTAAAGAGTGCTGGCCTCTTCTGATGGAATCTCTTCCTGAACTCTCTTAAAACCTCAACATAGTATTTCTTGTTGACAATATATCCAGTGGCAGCCCAGTTCCCGTGTTGTCAAAAAAAAAAAAGGAATCATTATATGTTTCTGCGTGGATTTGCTGTCTGGCCTTCTTGGGTATAAGAAAGGCAGCATGCGGAACTCTGTCTCTTGGTCTCTGGGTCAAAGCAGTAAATTCAGCTTTCATCGCAGGTCATCAGAACATCAAGAACTGCAGGATGTGAATTGATCAGCTCGACTATCTCCTTGCTGCCATAACAATGTCTTTCTGATCTTCTCTGAACAGCCTTGGGACAAACTTTGAGAAAATCTTCTGCATCTTCAGTTCCTTGCAAATAATTGTGTGTACAGTTCCCACACTGACATCAAACTGCACTTATTGTCTCTATATATTTCACTAATCAACTCTGATGTTCTGACTTCCTTACTCTTCCCACACCTCTCATCATCCCTCACAGACTTCCTGCTTTCCTTGAAACTCTTATGCCACTCAAAAACCGGTGCTCAATTCATGCAAGATACTTCAGAAGCAGTCTGAAGCATTCCATACGTTTCTGTAGCATTTTTTATAAGTTTAAAACAATTTTATTGCATATCTTTCTTCTAAAGTGTCCTCACGTCAAGATTGCATTTTTTAAATTTACTAGTTGTGGCAATCAGGCTTTGGTAGAGTGTATTCCAATTCCTGCTGTAACTGTTCATTTGAACCTGAAATTATAGAACTTAGCCTGTCATCTCATAAGCTAGTAACATAGTGAATTTTCAGCAGCCTATGACAATTTTAAATGCCGGTACTAAAAATATCTGGAAACTTATTAAAGGCACCTTATACATAAGTGATCCTCATTCAATCACAAGCAACATCGCATCTTCCTGCTAGTCTATTATGCAAATGAAAGTTGTCTGTATGTGTGTTTAACTAAAAGTAAAAGTCAAAAACTATACAAGACACACCCACAATGCAGATACATTCGTTTTCGCGATTGTTTCGAACAAAATATTAGTACAATTTTGTGTTATTTTGGTGATTCGGACTACTGTTCTCATTTTGAGTGACATTTGCACAAGGATTCGATCGATGTAACCTCTGACCTTCTTCAGATGTATCGTTTTGAAGTCAGAAATCTTTCTGTCGAACCCGTGGCATAACGGATAAAGCACTGAGTAAAAATTGGGTTCTAAATGACACGATTCCTGAGATTAAAGCTTCAATTTTTGTTGTGGATGATACTAAGAATACAATTGCGAATTACTGAAGACAGGAAAGTTGAAGAGCATGCAACCCCCAGAGATTAAATAAAGGATGCCATTCTAAATTTTGTGCATATTCACGAGTTCAACAGGAAGATTATTGAGTTCGGTAAGATACAGCTGAAGAAGTTTGGAGGTTATATTAACCGAAAACACTCAAGATGAGAACAGTAGTCTGAATAATCCAAATAATCAATCCTCATCTCAAAAATTCACAAACATAATATAATACATTTTCTTTTTTAAATATTTATTCTTTTGGATGTCAATTGAAACAGAATTAATCGTGGGTGGGGGTGAACATTTAAAGTGATTTTTAATGTTATTAGGAGGTAATTCATTAACGATTTCTTTCCTGTTGCCAGAGAAAGTAAGAGAGGGGATGACAGCAACGTGAAGAGAAACAGAGAGAGAGGGAATGAGAGAAGTTTTAAAAGAAAGACGTTACACACATTTCAACTATTTTCTTTCGTTGCCCATGTTCCCCCAGACAATGCCGAATAACCATGCTAGTCTAATCATACAGAACATATCTAGAGAAGGCCTATTTAGTTTAGGTTGTTTCAGAATGCGTTTGATTCAGCCGAGAACTACCCGTTTGTGAAACACAGTGTTACAGTACTGCTTCCGAACTGACTACAACGTAGCTGTTTTCAAGTCCAAATGTGAACAAATTCTTGTGGAATCGCCCTCTGAAATAATAAAATTCTGCCCAATCATTACCATCATCAGCAATCATCACAGTGTTGCTTATCGTCACATGACACTCATCTAATCATAATCCTCAAGTGGGCTTTAGGCCTTGATAAGTGGTGACATCGTAGTAAAAAATAAATCAATAAATTTAGAGAAATCTTATGGTTTGTGGAACATTTTTTAGATTCGGTTTCTTTCCTTACACTCATATTCACCCCAAACAAGGCAAACTGCCACTGAGACGATATACTATGAATTAGGAACAATACCTACATGGACATTCTGAGCAGGGAGTTGAGCAGCAACATATCCGTTCACTTTACATTTAAATTTCTGCATGTTAATAGAGTCGAGGAACCAGGATACAGTAAGCGGATCCCAAAATCTAGCAGTTTAAGAGAAGAAACTTTAAGTATAGAAGATACTCTGGCATTGAAGGTGTGGGATTTTGCTTCATCTTGGGTTAATCGGGGTTATTTACATCAAGGGTTCACCTCAACGAGTACATCAGAGCGCATTAAAGTACTGTGAGAAGCAAGCACAGGGTTGGGAATAATTCCTTTGAGTTATAAAATTGTAAACCCTATTTCCAATCAGGCATAAACATCTTTTTTGGTAGAGTCCCTTCGTAAGTAAACCCAGCAAATTGCAAATATCCTCTTTATTTAATGTTTTTATTTGACATATTTGTAAAAATGACTCTGCATATACCAATTTCTTGATTTCTGATCTGATAATGCTGTTCTTATTTTCAGCTTGCTCCATTTGGAGACATGGGCGGACAGGATCTACCTCCTATGGATATGCCAGAGGCTATGGATTCAGAACGGGGAACCTTGATGCCAGTACCAAAGGGCATTCGTCCGATTCTGAGCAAGCACCGAGTTGAAGTAAGTAGACAAATCGTTTATCTTTTGAAATGTCTGTTGATTGTTCATTGATTTGATTTTGTTAAAGAATGTGAAGAAAGTTCACAGAGATGGAAGACCCTTGAAGATATGAAATTCGCAAAGCTAGGACATCTACCTTGAATGGATTTCTCAATTCAGTTAATGGTTGCAGAAGCGATTCGTCTTTGCATGCCATCAGAGCTGATAGTTACTTCTCAAAGGAGTCGATCCTTCTTGACTGAAGTAAATCATGAATTTGGAAGAATAACGGTTATCTGTATTGCCATGTAGTTGAAAGGTTCTTATTAAAGTCCGTGACAGAAATTGAGCCGAATTAGTAATTTGTTTTTTTAGATGTTCCCAAGTAGGAATTAATTCAAGCTTCCCACAAATGGGGATTCATCCACAAAAGCATGAGTTTCATTAAATGTATTCTGTGAGAATGAAGCAGGAAAATTTCCCTTGAATTAGAGACCAATATAACACATCCTTACATGATGAAGTCAACTTGGAAGCTGAAAATTATATGACTTTTTGCACATCACGCATGTATGTAAAAAAAGGGGGAAAAGCGTTTAAAAGCCACAAAAGCATGAGTTCCTTTCCGGAAGTGCTCCAGACAATGCAAATTCCAACAAGAATAACATAGTTGTTTAAAATTTGATGACTATGCAGATATTATTCACTGATTAGAAAACAATATCACCAAAAGCGAATGATACAACGTAAAAATAATTAGATTGACGTAGTTGTAACTCGCCAAAAAAAAAAACATCTTGTGGAGAAATCTACACGGCAAAGAACTTCTTTTTTTTTTTTTTTTACATAGTAGTCACCACTTATCAAGGCCTGAAAGCCACTTGGGGATAAGGGTTATTGTGTGTACTGTAATCAATGGGATAATATTGCAGTAATCGTTAGTAATGGAGATTTGATAAAGTGTCTTAATTAAGGGGGCAGTTTATCAGGAATTTGTTTATGTTGGACTTGAAGACATCCAAGTTGTGGTCAGGTGGGAAACAGACAAACAGGCGTGCATTTCTAAGAAAGAAGCTTTGTTCGTGGAATCTATGTTTTGATTTAGGCACAGATAAAGAGTGGGGAAAATTACTGACAGTGGTTTCAGCTAGACGGGTGTTTTTTGTGAAATATTAGCGAAGGGGCACCAGAGATTGGAACTCAGACAAGCACTTGCCATGGAAATAACGATAAAACAAAGACAGGCTCGCAACGTCTCTTCTGTGGGAAAGAGGTTGCAGTTTAATTATCCCCACTAAGCCAAAAAATCTATTTTGTACTCTATCAAGGCAGGATAGGCTGTTTTTAGCAGCTCCTGCCCATCCTTGGACGTACTTGGCTTTTATATAGATAGAGAATTGCATCAGCAGTGAGATATCTTCTGGAGCGGTAGAAGGATCCTACCATTTTTCCAGCGACCTTGGCAACAGACTTGATATACATGCTCAATTTCAGATCAGAAGTAAAGGTCAATCCCAGAAGATTGTTAAAACATGGAGCCTCCCCAAGACGAGAGCCATCCATTTCAATTGATGCCAGATGGGGATCAGAGCGTTGATGATGTAAAGATAGGAGCTTGGTTTTAGATGCATTAAAAGTAACCAGCCACTTCTTCCCCCACTGTACCACACACTCAAGATCAGAGAAGAGAGAATCAGAGAGAACTTTGTCATTTATTGCCTTTGATGTGTTGCCATAGATGGACGTGTCATCAGCATAGATGTCAACAAATGATGTATATGTTTTGGGAGATCATTGTTGTAGATCAGGAAGAGAGTTGGGCCCAGGATGGATTCCTGAAGAACTCCAGCATTAATACTGTGGGTCTCTGATTTCTGCCCATCAACCACTACTCTTATGGGCTTATCAGAGAGAAATAGAGAGACAGTTATACCATAGCTGGAAATCGTTTGAAGTAAACCTTTATGCCATACCTTATCGAAGGCCTTTGATATCTCAAGAAAGGAAGCTTTTGTCAAGAGATTCACTAATCCTATGAGATATAACCGTTAGCAAAATGGAAACCATATTGTATGTCACTAAGAACGTTATTTCTGCTGAGGTGGTTGACTACTTCTTTATTTAATATGGATTCCAGCAACTTACTCATGACACACAGGAAACTTATTGGCCTGTACTGAGAGGGAGATGACTTATCACCTGAATTCGTAAATACAGGGCATACTGATGAGGTTTCCTAGGGTGTTGAAAAGCATAAACTCTGGCTTTGGTAAGGTCGTTTTGGACAACGATTGTCTTTTTGGGTATAGCCAAAAACCACACCAACATTTAATGGAAATCTCTATTTCTATCTCTACTTATATATAAAATTATGTGTGTATTCCCTGTGGGCGCCGAAACGGTTGGGTTGTTTTTTGGAAATTTCACTGAAATGTACTTTATATATCTGTAAATTTTGTATCGGAATGTCTCTGATAAGTATCAAAGATCGATAATCAAAAATATCTGATTAAAGAAGGAACTGTCTGTATTGACCAGAGTTATACAGCCTTACATCATACGTCCATTTGAGAAGTTTTTTCACCCCACAAGCAGAAGGGCCTGGCGTGTCACTTCAAGAGTAAGTTTGTTTGTTTTTTTAATAAAAATCAACGTTTTTATTTAGAGCACTATTCACCCATGATACTTAGCTTTTGCATTTTAAATTTTAATTTAAGCTATTATATAAAAATAATTGTACAAAATCAGCAGTAAGTTCTCTATAGTGCAATGTAGACTACAATGTGTTGTGGACTAAGTCATTGCAGGGAGGCATATGAAAATTGTTTGCAGTGCATTGCAGTGGGTTGCCGACTAGAGCAGGCAATCAATCGATTTGACTGAAAAAATGTGCGATTTCATAGATTTTGATGACGAAAACAGTATTGGAAGTTGGTCCTCATACAATCTAGGACAACGTCGGGTCTCCTTGCTAGTTGCTTATAAATGTTATGTTTTAACAAAAGAAGGAAATGAAAGATAAATGCATATTAAAATGGAAATAAATGAAACATTGGAAAAATACAAGGGTCACCGGTTAGCAAATGCCAACTAAAGTATAAAGTTTTGTGAATGAAGAATGGAGGAAAATGAAATTTTGTAATATGACATTTTTATATTTAAAAGTTTCCATTAGTAAGTGTTCATTTAAACAAATTCGTGCTTGGTGAAAGAATTAGAAATGTAAAGGTCGATAAGTTCATAGTGTGAATACGCGTGTATAATATATCTTCCCCGGCCAAAGATACTAGGGGAAGGGAGTTAAACCTACCTAGAGTGAATGTCGTATTTGTCTATAATTATTTCCAATTAAAGGGAAGTAATTCATGTCATTTTCTTGATTCTTTTAATATTTAAATCTATTTGCTGGTTATGGAAAATGTGTCTATTTTAGAAAGTACTTAGTCAGAATAATAATGCTAAATAATATTCATGCCAATAACATAGTATAAAAAAAAAACGAAAATATTGGCTAATTTGAATCAAATTTTTTTGTTATATAAATTTTTATTTGAGTCTTAAGTTGAAAATCCTACAGGATAACTTTATTTGTTAGATATACAACGTTATTATCTAATTTTTTTTTTTTTGTTTCATTTTTCAGGTTCTGTTCTGGGGCGTGAGAGATTTGAAGAGATTACAGCTGACTCATGTTGATCGTCCCCGGATCGATATTGAATGTGCTGGGCACGTTTTGCAGTCTTCGGTGATTGCAAACGCTAAAAAGAACCCAAATTTCAGCATTCTTGTAAAATTCTTCGATGTTGTAAGTATGAAAGTCTTTTTTGTTAGTATGTATATAATCTATAGGAAGCGATTTCAATACAGAAATATCGCAACAGATAAACAAAGATTGATACTGGTGGTTTCAGGAAGAATCGAAATCTAGTCCTTTGCGCTAGGAATACCACACGACTTTGACATTCAATAGTCTAAGGAACTCCTCATGAATCAAGATAAAAACAGAGGATTTGAAAACTAATAGTACAAAAAATATTTCTCAGAAATAAATATTAAGTGAAATAAAAAACACGGATTGTAAGCAAATTAGCGCATACGAAAGTGAAATTGAAATGAGTTTTTCGGTTTCTTCTAAATTTAATTTGTTTTTAACATATTTAGTGTTGTTTTACAATACGCATTGGTACGAAAAAGTTGTCCAAAAATAAATATATAAAAAGTAAATGTTCTCAAATGCAAGATACGTTAATTTTCTATCTAACTGGATAAATGTTTGGTAGCTTTAAATATTACCGTGGCAGTTATTGAGTGGATTCCTCACAGTATTTTGTTTTATTTTTGTTTTTATGTTACTATCAAGACTTCAAATGTTTAGGTATCAATTCGCGGCCATTTTTCTTGTTCTAACATAACACTCGACCCTGTTTGTTTTTCGGACCGAATAAACGGTTTCAAGTGAGTAAAACCGTTATAAACTTTCCAGATAGGTAGAAGAGTAACTTATCTGGCCTCTGATAACATTTATTTGTTAAATATTTGTTTTTTCACTTTTTAAAAATTTTCTTTCTTTGAAGATTATAATGCTGGGTATGGGACAGCCAATCCAGCTGTTAACATTCCCCTGCTTTTTATTGAAACCAGCCGAGAGCTCTTTTTGGTATCCTCATTGTTCCCTTAAGTGCAATTGTCTGGATCACTTTTGCACTTGGTTCACCAGGGATATTAGTTAGGTAGGACTTCAGGTTCTTCTTCATAAGCCCTATGACACCTATAATAACTGGTATGATTGATATCTCCCTAAGATTCCAGTTTTATTCCACTTTTTCATGCCAATGTGTATTGTAAAACAAATCCAAATTATCAATCGTTATCGCAAATTGTAAAAACATTATAATTGAATATTGTAAATATGGAGCCCATCCATTATTATTTTAATTGATCTTTAACAATTAATTCTTTTATCGGAAATTATGTATTTGTGAGTAGTAAATTCTGAATATAACGAACGAATTGAATAAAAAAAACCTGTTCTATATAGATTAACGGTTTATTCTTTGTTTGCAACTGATGAAAAATTACTGCAATCCTGAATTTTTGAGACAAGATGTGAATGCTTGTGTTATGTTGTTTAATCGGACTATTATTCTCATCTTGGGTGTTATTAGCACAACGTTTCGGTCGCTGAAACCTACGACCTTCTTCGGGTGTCGAAAACATGCTTCTTTTTCTCTACTAAGGAAAAGAGGGTTAGCTCTGCATTACAAAAATTCGAACCGTGGGTTTGAGGGTGGGTCCGTAGATCATAAAGAAAGTTCAGTCTTCAGGGGTCACTAAAATATTTTTTAAAGGCTTTCCTATGACTCAGTTTTTCGGGATATCTATACTAATTGTTAATATTAGTGCAAAAATATGTATACATTTAAAATGATGAAGAATTACTTATTCGTTTAAATGTATGAATTGAAGACCGACGTGTCCAAATTAAAATGTCTGCCGTCTGGATTTCTACCAGAGACATAACTTACTCTAAAAAAAACCTTGATAGAAGGGAGCCACATAACGCTCCTGAAAATCTTTTTGGGGCAAGGGAGACAACTTTTTTATACAACTTTTTTTCTCTCTTATGATTGTTATTTTCTAAATAATAAGCTGTCTGTTTTCGTTCTTTGTCTTGTGTTTTACAGGAACTACCAGAAAATGAGTTATATTGCCCTCCAATAACCATACGTTGTGTTGATTGCCGCAGTTTCGGCAGATTTGTTCTTGTTGGGAGTCATATTATCAAATCATTATCCAAGTTTATGTATGTTCCAACGACAAAGCGAGCTAAAGATGCCCTCAAGAAACTCTTCCCAGGTACGTAAAATAAATCACCAACATCTATCCGTAATGGAGATTCGATATCTGTCTGTCTGAAACCAGAACTGTACTATTACTTTCACTGATGTAGTATCATCACGAAAGGAAAGATACTATCTGTCTGTCTGAAATTGAAACTATACTATTGCTTCTATTGAAGTGCTGTTACACTTTTATTATTACGTTCTCATTATTTTTTATGTTGCTCTGTTGGTCTCCTTGCTGCTTCAGTTGCTTGGAGACTTAGGTAGAAAGTATCAGTCAAAAATCTGTTCTTTATAATCAAACCAACAGGCCTTGCCACTTGGATTTCGGGTGGGGGAAAGTTTATTGCTTGTTGGTTGAGGCGCCCCTACCAGGGAATGCTGATGGAGATGTCCGGGCAATTTTGTTTTGCTAGGCCAGATTGCCACCTCTTTAGGAGTGCTGGCTTGATATCCCCACTTTCCGACCTTGTGTAACACCTTGCCGAGATTGGAAGCAAGTTAATACCTACTTTTACTATTACTAATAGAGATTTGGTATCTGTTTGTCTCAAGCTTAATCTATAACTATTTTACTTCGATAAATATACTAGTGTTATATTTTTTAATGCTCAATTCAATCTTTATAGCTATTTCAGACTAATGTACTATTTTTTAATACTGAATCTAGAAGCGGGTAGTGTAGTATCTGTTCTGTAGTCTCGGACATTACTTCCTCCTATTTTGAGGGGAAGGGGTAGAGTGCAGCGTCTGTTCTGTAGTCATGTAGTCTATCCTCCCAAGGATTACCTATTTTAGGGCAAGTAGTATAGTATCAATTATGGTGTCATAATACTATTCTCTCGGGCATTACTCATTTTGTTTTTTTTTGGGGGGGGTAGTGGAGAATCGGCTCTGTTGTCATGAAACCCACCTCCCAGGCATTACCTTTTAGTATTGTGGGAGTAATTTAGTATATGTTTGTTTGTCACGAGCCCACCATTCCAGGCATTATCTTCTCCTTTCGTGGAAAAATATTGTTTGGTTATCAAGAGACGATCATCCAATAAGAAACCATAAAATAAATAAGTAATAAGCGAATGCTCATTTTTCAAAGGAATATCTAAATTAGTTTCCCTTCATGAAGTCGCTCGCATATCCATGAGTGAGTATATTAAAAAGGTCGCTTTAATAATTTTTAAATGGAAAAAGTAGAGTTTTAATATTGATGTAAGCGCAATGAAAACTCAACTTTATATAAGTATAGATTTGTAAATAGATAAAAACAACTAATGTGGGCACAACAAAACTCATAAATAATCATAGTCAGTTTATATTAACAAAAGTAAAAGCTAGCTTGAAGCCTGCAAAATCGGATATAAAAATCGGATTTTATGAAGGGACAAAAAGATTTCATTAATACTTACTTGCCTGTATTAATCTTTTTTTGTTTGTTTCAATTTTCTCATGCATATTTTTTTTTTTTTATATATATATATATAGGAAGAGATCTTGATGCCGCTAAAGTTGTAACAGAAGTCTCAACAAGAGCTGAAGACATAGCAATTTCCATCGATGAGAAGCAGCCACTGATTTCTCGGGACCAAGTTATCACAATTGATGCTGTGAGTATGAGGATGCGAAAATGTGGTAACATCATTCAAATTTCCATTCGATCCATCTGGCGCCACAATTATTGATTCCAATTGTCGTTTACTGGGATGCAATTGAACACAAAGATCTACAAGATCAGACGCAAATTTTCTCAATCAAAATATATTTTAAGCAATACAATGGTGTATTAATTTTGTATAAGTTTGTGTTTTTATTATAATACTAGCAAGGGTTCCCGGCGTTGCCCGGGTGTTTTAACCTCAAGTGTTACTTTTACCAGTAATGGATTCTTGTATTTCAGTGTTTTTACCTAATTTTCGGACTGTTACCTTCATAAAATCTTTTGGTTTTATATCTTAAACATCTAACAGTGTTTTGAACATTGTTATTTTTTAACTGGGTTTAGCTGCTTGATGCTGGACATTTCTTTTGCGTTTGACTTTTTTTGTGTCTAACGTTTTGAAACCACTGATCGCCATTTTTCTGAGTTATTCTCTGAGGTTGTTTTTTTTTTTTTTTCTTATTCCCAAAATGGTTTTCCTATTAGAAAATGTTACTTAAATAAATAAGAAAGTTTTGTTTTTTATTTATAACTCCTATATTATCATTAAGACGGTTACTTAAATCAGTAGTATAATAGAGTATTTTGAAATACTGTATATACCGCAGAGACGAAACGTTCAAAGAAAAACATTTTTGTGCTCCTAATTTGCATATTATATTTTTGCATTTTTGAAATGATGGTTGAAAATTTGTATTGATTGGACCACTGTAAAACGTAACGTCAGACCTTCTTCAGGTGTCTCTTGTCGAACTCAGAATCTGCAGGGAATTTTGAACAGATCCTTTAATTTAATTTTTTTTTTTTACATGAAGGTCACCACTTATCAAGGCCCGGAAGCCACTAAGGGATAAGGGTTATTACGTGTACAGTAATCAATGGGGTAGTATCGTAGTAATCATTAGTACTGGAGATTTTATAGAGTATCTTACTTAAGGGAGCGGTTTGTCAGGAATTTGTTTATGTTGGACTTGAAGACATCCAAGTTGTAGTCAGGTGGAAAACAGGCAAACGGGAGAGTTCCACAGTCGTGCACTTCTAAGAAAGAAGCTCTGCTCATAGAATCTACGTTTGGATTTAGGCACGGATAAAGAGTGGGGAAAATACATAGAGGTAGTATACTGTCGTTCTGTCATTCATGACCAGGTAGATGTCTTAATTAGAAATTGTAATCTAAATATCTCTCATACTGAGGGTTAAATCTTTAACCTCAAGTGTTACAGGAAAAGGGCTGTCCCCTTTCCATGTAAATAAGAAGAACATTAGATAAGTGAAAATGAGATTAGGATAAGCTTAGAATCGAACCTTGTAAGCAAGATTAAGAATTGTAATGTTAGAAAATAAGGCTATTAATTCTGAATATTAAATATGTCAGTAAAAGAATGAACAATGAAAATTAAAAATATATTGTTAAAAAAATAGGTTAGGTTAAAAATAGGTTAGGAGAGGATTCTTTGTTTGCAGAAGTGTGTTTTGGACAAACATGCATAGCCACGTGAATTAGTCACGTTTGAAAAACACACTTCTGACGTCATAGACAAAGGAGGATTCGCCATATAGTTCTATGGGTTCGAATTTTAGGGCAGTCTGCTAGTAAGTCAGAGAGAGAGTTGAGAGTCAGTCAGTTGGTAGTCAGTGGTCAGCTGACATTTTGGAAGCGAAAGGAAGAACATTAAACTATGTAGATCCTGAATTTGAATTCCTGACGTCATCATCATCCGACCGATCCAATGAATAAAGAATCATCATTGTGTTTTTGTAAAACTGTTGTCATGTGTCATCTTTCAACACCAAAAGGTAATGTGTTTATCATCTTGTAATGAACATTGTGTAACCCTTACAAGATTATGTATCTCCCCTCCTCTGTGTTAAGAACTTGTATACATCTCCATTCAGTATCTATATGGAGTCCCAAGCATATCAGAACAGAACCGTAATATGTATAAACGTCCTCTCTCCCTCATCATTGTTATATATGTCCCCGCCGTCTCTGCTTAATATGTACCCCTATGCAATACAAGTACAATGTCACTTAAAACTAGATTTACCAAATACTTTATCCGTTATACCAATCGTCCCTGTGGACACTCTTCTGGAGGTTGAAGGTTTAATCCCCAGTGCAGAGAACACAAAGAATACAATTGCAAATAAAGACCCAATCACGACTAATAAAGACCCAATCACGACTTGTTCCGTCGAACAAGAACATGCTACCCCCTGTACATTAAATAAAGGTTTCTGTTTGAAATTCTGTGCAGATTCCCAAATTCGACAGAAAGATTCCTTAATTTGACAAGATGCACCTGGAGAAGGTTGAAGGTTACATCGGCCGAAACATTGTGCAAATAACAATGAAAATGATAGCGGTAGTTCGAATAATCCAAATGATGCACCTAACTTTCATAATTAGTTTTTTAAACTGTTCATAATAATTCAATACCTGATGTTATTCATTTGTAATTTTATTGTCCTAATATTCTCTCTATATTTATGCAACAGTTGTTTCGATATTAACAATGATTAAGTGATTTAATAAATAAAAGGATGCATTTCCTAAAATATTTGATAATGGATTTTCAGGGGATGTTATTTAAATTAAACTAACTAGAAAACGACGCTAACAGAGAGAACGGTAACATAAATTTGTATCAAAATGGCCAAAATGTTTAAATCTATACAAATGCAATTTCTTTTACAGATGGACAGGAAAGACCAAAAGACTGCCGAGAATAAACGTCGCAGAAAAGCAGGAATTGATGAAGAAGAACCCGACCTCGAAAGTTTGGACTGGTGGAGCAAATATTTTGTGTCTGTGGAAACCATGATCAGGGTAAGTGTACATTATCTCTGCAACATTGGCGTTATGAAGCTGGTCGAGTGTGTAGGTGAAAGTAAGAAAGGATGTTGATGGTTACGGTCACCCATAACCATCAGCATCCGACTATATAAAACTATCATTTATTTCTTAAAGAAATGCTTGTAGGATGAACAACCTGATGAAAGAAATCTCTGACTGCAAAACTCTTCTTGATGAAATAAAGCCCTCTAGGCAGCAGATAATGCGTGTGTTAAATATATGTACATTGAAATACATTTCCTTTCAATGTGTTGATAATGTAGTAGATAGAGACTCGAACTGTTGACAAAATTGTAAGATTTTCGGTTTGAATTTAAAGCATTAGCTTGTCTAACCATGCTGCAGAGCTGAGAGAGCGAAATAGTGTACATATCTATATGATATAAAAATATGACTATTATCAATTAAATCCTATCTTGTCAAGAAATGCTCAATATTCTAGATAGAGCATTAATATACAAAGAAATTTAAATGATGAAAACTAACAATCTCCATTATTTATTGAATCAGCGAAAGGTCAGATCAAAAAATATTATAAAAGTTCTAAATCCATGGAGTTTCGAAAGATTTATTATGAAAAAAAAAATGTCAATATTCTGTATAAAAATTGAAAACTTTTGAAATTGTGATGATAAACTATGATAGCAAAAGGGGGTAGGATCCATAAGGAACGCCTACAATTTTGAGGGTAAAAACTGGTCTATGAGTTTAGCTGAAATTAAAATTAGAAATCTCTGAACAGAAATTCTGACATTGGAATCCTCAGATATGGACAATTTCATCTGTTCTTGAATTTTTTATTCCACGTTTTACGGACTTTTTTGATGCCATAAACAATGTAAATTTTGATTCTTCATCTTTTAAATTTCTTCATTGATATATATATATATATATATATATATATATATATATATATATATATATATATATATATATACATGAAGAAATTTAAAAGATGAAGAATCAAAATTTACATTGTTTATGGAATCATCTTTTAGATTTCTTCATATATATATATATATATATATATATATATATATATATATATATATATATATATATATATAAAATAAAAATTACAATTAAATTTACCAAAATGATCCAAGATGGAAAAACTAAAGCATATTATAAATATTAAAGAATTAATATTTATAAAGTAATCTCAACCAGATGTAAAAGCTCGATAAAACCAAATAGGAGATAGAGCTTATAATAGGAGAAAACAGTTAATAAAACATGTTTAAAACACTTTGAAAAAGAGTTAAAAACATATTTAATCTGAAAAGGAAACACTTGATAAATTGGTAGTCCTTAATCCGCAGAGTTTCGAAGAAATACTTTCCTTCTCATCAGAGGGTATGAATTAGCAAAATGCGGGATCGGATTTTGCATACATTAGTATTTGATGAAATTGCAAGTAAGTCAAAGATCTTACTTGGTAACAAAAAGTGAAGCAGAGGGAATATGGTGAAGAAAACGGTGATTATAGGTGAAAGGTAAATAATCCAATGACGGTAAAATCCAAAAATATAATCCAAGAAACTTAATTGAATTTCCATTCGCACAAGTAAAATCCAAGGAAATCACATAATTGGAAGATGATCCAAAATAATCTAAAAGGCCGAAATTCATGGAATAATTCACAAATATGTACAAGGAAAAGGGGAAAAATTTCAATAATATTAATAAAAGAAAAATAAGATATGCTTTTCACACGGTTGCCGAGACATAATGTAAATAAGAAAGATCAGAGAAGAAAAAAATTAAATGGTGATAGAATTAAATAGAAAATAGAAAAGCAAATGTCCAAATGGCCCAGACAAAGCGATGTTAAAAGGCGCAAAAAAATATACGGCAAAAAATAGGTCAACTGAAATGTACAGGTTATTACTTAAGAAAATGTCAGCAAAAGTTGTTAAAAGACACTAAATGGAAACAATAAATTAATTAATGGATAAATAAATAAATAAATAAATAAAATAAATAAATAAATAAAAATTAAAGTATAAAATAAAAAAATTTAAAAAATTTAAGGGGAGAGGATGGCCGGTATCTGCAAAATCCGGATAAAGCAATTAAGTATGTAAGTAAATGCATATAGTAAAATATAAGTAAATATACATACAGGATATGAATGTGTGAGTAGATTGATATATTAGATTGATAGGAATATTTAAAGACTAAAACGGAAATTGCAGATAAAACAATCGGCCAAGCAAAGAAGAAATAAAGAATTAAAATAAAGGATTATTAAATTATAAAGAAATAAGAAAGTATGTAGAAAAACAATAAAGTTAAAGAAAAATTATATATATATCTGAAAGGTTAAAGTAATAACTATGTAATTTCAAAATTACCATAATTAAATTTGGACTTATGTTTACAGAAAGAGATCAGTTCGTTTTTAGAATTTATTATATTGTTACTTTGAGGGGAAGTAATTATAGTTATAGCTTCGGTTGTGCAGAGGCGACATGACTTAGAGCCTGGAGTATAAGACTTAACTTTTTTATGAGAGTCCATTTGATTGAGGAGGGGGTATTATTAGAGTTAAGTTTTTTCATTAAAGTGGTTAGAGAAGTTGCTTGGTTATTATTAGAATTATGGTTGTTAAAAGAAGAAGTGTGGTTTGATATTCTTTTCTTAATTAATATTGAAGTAGCGCCGATATATGTATAAGCTTCATTAAAAGCTCGATTCTGAGATTAATATTAATTTGCTGATTTGTATCAGTTAAATAGTTTGAATTTTGTTCATAGTGTTCAACAAAGGGTGGGACAATGATTGTACGAGGACTATTTTGGAGGGGATAATGAGTGTTGTTAGTGTTAGGATGGCTGTTAGAAGCAATATTATTATTCTCATTAATATTATTATTATTATTATTATTATTATTATTATTATTATTATTATTATTATTATTATTCTAGTTGTATGATTGTAGATGGAGGGGCTGCTCGAGTTGTATATTGGATTAGTAACTATATCAGATGGAGGATGGGAAAAAGGATAACTTGAAGACGAAATATTAGTGTCTGTTATGGGAGGATTGCGTGGGAGCTCAGTAATTGTGCATGAATATATAACATCTTTATGGATGCAATCATTATTGAGTGGGCAAGGATGTTTGTTATTACAATTACAGTTAGTTTTGGGTTTAATTGGGAAAGGGATTTTTTGGGCTGATTTAATTGTTTTGTTAAGAGATGTTAAGATTCTTTGTGCTAAATTAGGCATTGTTGAATAAGAAACCCTGATTGAGTTTTTATTGAAAATAGAACTATACCTGTGTGGGTATTTGAAAGAGTTTTGTACAATGTTGAAGAATTCCTTAGGTATATTAGTTTTGACATTTACGCTAAATGGAGGATTAAATCAAATATTTTTCTTTTTCCTGATGCGACTGGGTGGGTTAGAGGTATTGCGATTAGTATTTTGGTTTGGATTATATATGTAGACTGGTTCATTGTTATTGATAGCGGTAGATCTTGTTATTTAGACTGGTTTCTTACGAGTAATATTGTGTGTGATTACAGATTTAAGGTGGCCTGCAAGAGGAGCATAATGGTTGTATTTAATATTTTCCTTGTGTCCTGAGTTCCTTAAGGCATTCTTGAAGAAAGTAGCACTTTGATTAAAAGTTTTTTTTTTATCAGAAGAAAGAGCAGAAATTATTCTAGAGACGGATGGTACTATAGATTTTATAATTGAGTTGGGGTTGTTAGAAGATTTATGGACGTATAAAAGCGTAAGGTTGGGTTTATGATAGGGGCAATGAGTTTCGGTGTTAAGATTAAGTGTAACATCTAGAAATTTTGAAGTTTTTTTGTTTGGTTCGATAATTATAGAAAGGCCAAAGTTATTAAAGAAGTTATGTAATTTTTATGTTTTTAACAAAGCGTTTTTTAACATGTTTTAATAACTGTTTGCTCTTATATATATATATATATATATATATATATATATATATATATATATATATATATATAACTACTTCATTTACTCACATAAAATTAATATACGAAAGTATAAATTTATGCGTAAACTTCAAGTATTTACTTCAAAAGTGCTCAATACGTAGGTAGAACTAGTTAGTAAGTTATAAAATATATATGGCGATTATATATATATATATATATATATATATATATATATATATATGACAAAAAGTCTATATTTCAAATTCCAAACTATTGTTCATTCCACTGTTTATTTTCTCCAGCATGTTAAAATATTCAATTCTTGACAGCACCTGTTTTGTAGCGCAGAAACAATCATATAATTGTTATGACAATTTTTGAATATTTTTCACTCTCATTCGTCAGAAGGATCAGGACTCATTAACTTTTAAAAAGAAAGAAAGAAGAAAGAATTTGGGTGTGATTATTTATTCCGAAAAAATCCGAAGAGTAGTTGCGTTGTTTTTATACTATTTACGCCATCTTTGATTTTTCTTCAGACAATGGTGTCGGCCTATATCAAAGACATACGTTTTCTTGATATACAATATCTTCCTTTATTCATTCATCAGTACAAAAAAGGGCATCAATATACATCCAATATTCATTTATTTTTATATTTTTCAAAGCAAAATACATATATAATCGTTTTCTTTAATAAAAATGTTCATATTTTAATATGTCTGTGCCACGTGCATTCCTATCTATTTACCATAATTTTTATGCACTGATGAAGCCTCTTCAAGGAGAATCAGTGATATTTTGTATATCATGAAAATGTATTTCTTTAGTTGGGCCAAAAATAGTTTGTAAATAAGTGCTTTGACATGATGTCAAATCAAGGGCTCAAGTTGTACAAAGATTCAACATAAAACTTTACATTAACTAAAAGAAATTTATATTTATATAACAAATATCTATCTATCTATCTATCTATCTATATATATATATATATATATATATATATATATATAACTACTTAATTTACTCACATAAAATTAATATACAAAAGTATAAATTTATGTGTAAACTTTAAGTATTTACTTCAAAATGCTCAATACGTAGGTAGAGCTAGTTATTAAGTTATAAAATATATATGGCGATTAAGCTACACTGAATATTCCGCGTTTCATCCACTCTAGCACTCTTCAGGTTTATGCGCATAAGCCTGAAGAGTCCTAGAGTGGATGAAACGCGGAATATTCAGTGTAGCTTAATCGCCATATATATTTTATAACTTACTATATATATATATATATATATATATATATATATATATATATATATATATATATATATATATGTATGTATATATATAAAAGAACAAGTAGTTAATAAAACATGTTAAAAAAAATACTTTGAAAAAGAGTTAAAAACATATTTAATTTTAAAAAGGAAACACTAAATAAATGGATAGTCCTTAATCCGCGGAGTTTCGAAGAAATACTTTCCTTCTCATCAGAGGGTAGGATTTAGAAAAATGCGGGATCGGATTTTGCTTGCAAAAGTATTGAATGAAACTACGAGTAAGTGATAGATCCTACTTGACAACAAAAAGTGAAGCAAAGGGAATAGGGTGAGGAAAAAAGTGATTTCACGTGAATGGAAAGTCTGGTGAAGGGTAAAATTTCCAATGACGGTAAAATCCAAAGATGCAGAATGCAAGAAAGTTAGTTAAATTTCCATTCGCACAAGTAAAATCCAATAGAACTGCGTAATTGGAAGATGATCCAAAGGCAGATATCCATGGAATAATTCACAAATAGGTACAAGAAATATATATATATATGCGGGATCGGATTTTGCTTGCAAAAGTATTCAATGAAACTACGAGTATTTTTATCGGATTTTGCTTGCAAAAGTATTGAATGAAACTACGAGTAAGTGATAGATCCTACTTGACAACAATATTATATATATATATATATATATATATATATATATATATATATATATATATATAATAGTCATTTAAATTTGTTTTATTATGTGAAATGATTACAGTTCAAATCTAGAATTTTTATTTTATGCAAGACAAAGAATACATTTCATTTCAAAGAATACATTTCATAGGAGTTATGCTTGTTGAAATATATTCTTTGTCTTGCATAAAATAGATAGAGTCATTAGATTTATTGCATTACATTATTCTGAAGTATATATATATATATATATATATATATATATATATATATATATATATATATATATATATATATATATATCCATTCATGTGAAATCTTTTTATCATTTTTCTTTTACCTCCTATTCCCCTTACCTCACCCTTTTTTTAACCAAGTAAGATCTGTGACTTACTTGTAGTTTCATTAAATATTTTTACATGCAAAATCCGATCCCGCATTTTGCTAATTCCTGACCTCTGATGAGAAGGAGAGTATTTCTTTGAAACTCCGCGGATTAAGGACTATCCACTTATCTTGTGTTTCCTTTTTAAAATTAAATATATTTTTAACTCTTTTTCAAGATGTCTTTTAACATGTTTTATTAATCATTTGTTCATATTTATATATATATATATATATATATATATATATATATATATTCATATATATATATATATATATATATATATATATATATATATAGAGAGACTTTCTTATCGATTTTGACATATGAAATTCCGTCATAACAACTAAGTTGTCCGAAAATCTACAAAACAAATTATTTGTTTATAATGGTGAAGACTTTGTGTAAAACCGACCACACTTATTGGTATTACTGCTAATTTATGTTAGTGCAGATGACTGCCACAAGATAGAGCATACCGCTGGTTTTTACATCAGAGTTTTCCTTCTCATGGATGCATGTTTTAACGAAGACTGGGGATGCATCTTTCCCAGAGAATAATTGCGGCTCCAGATTCCAACCTAAAAGTGTCTACGACTCGGCGCAGTACATACAGCGCCTAGCCTTCCCACATGGTTACCCATCTGCTACTGGCCAGGCTCATTATTGCTTAATTTCGATGATCTGGTAAGAACCGGTATATCAACGTGAGTGTGCTGTGTAACATATACATATATATATATATATATATATATATATATACATACACACATTATATATATATATATATATATATATATATATATATATATATATATATATATATATATATATATGAGAGAGAGAGAGAATAGTAAATGACAAGAAAAACTATTTTTCAAAATTCATGATGTTGACCATCTTATCATTTATTTCTTTAATTCATAAATTAATTATATACATGAATTTTGGAATATAGTTTTTTATCATTTATTCTCTATATTACTCTGTAATTACATTGAGCTTCTTAAATAAGGATTGGTATGTATTATAAGAAAATATATTTCTAGAGAAATATATAGATACACTCATGGGCAAAAGAAATGGGACAAACAAATTTTATACATTTTATTGCACTAAAAGCTATATTGAACAAAGAACAATTGAACAAGGAAACTTAAAAGAGACTAATAACACAGAACAAGACATTTACTTTAATAAAGGCTTAGGATGGAATCGCATTCCCTTTTGATTTCTTTAAAAGATCAATCCTTTTAGACATGCTCTCAAACAAAGTGGAACACTGTGAAGAGGAGATGTTATTCCATTTGCTTTTCCCACAGTTTGTCATTGTTCGAAAAGGCTCTTCCATCCAATGCACGAGATATTATGGACCAAATATTCTCGCTTGTGTTTAAATCGGGGCTTTGACCTGGCCACAATATCACATTAATTGAATTATCAGAAAAACATTTTTTGTAACTTTAGCAGCGTGTGCAGGGGAATTATCATGTTGAAAAATAATGTTCTGAGATATTCCCAGCTTCTGGATACTTAGTAACAGTCTTGTTTCTAATATTCGAATTTATTTCTTTGCATTGATTGACTTCTCACATCTAATAAGTTCCCCAACTCTTGCTGCAGTAAAAGTTCCCCATACCATTATCTCTCTGGTCTCGTGTTTAACTGTCGCTTTTATGCAAATTGGTGAAAATCTTTCTCCAGTTCTTCGATTGCACCATTCAGGAGCATCGGGAGCATCATAACAAGACAAAATCTTGATTCATCTGACCAGAAAACATTCCTGAACCAGTCTGTATCTTTCTTGCCATAATACAAGAAAAATCTCTTTCTATCATTGATGTTCTTCTTAGATAAAAAATGTCTTTTTTGCGCTCCTTTTAGAAGAAAATCCCATTTCTTCCATTCGTCTAGATATTGTATATCTAGAAAGAGAATTTCTAGACCCTGTTTTTAATTCTTTGCTATGGTCAGCATAAGTTTTCTTTCAATCCTTCAAAACGCTTAATTTAAGCATGTGGTTGTCCTTCAAAATGAATGCTCTAGGGCGACCAGATCCAGATTTCCCTTTTACCAAGCATTCGACTTTGAACCTTTGACCAATTCGCTTCACTACAGAAAGAGATGTTTTCAGTTTTTCTTTTCTTAAAATATCAAAAATCTGCTTGTAAGTCATTTTGGACTGCCTTAATCCTGCAATTCGGTTTTTTATATCCTCGCCAAGATGAGGTCCTACCATATTTAGGATTAATTTTTCCACTTATTATTATATGCTATAATAATAATGATCCGGAAAATAGAAATTTTCAATTAAAATCAACAAAATTTCATGGAAAAATATTGAAAAATCGATTATTTCCTTCTTTCCTTCTTGGCCCATTTTTTGTTTTTGGCTATATATATATATATATATATATATATATATATATATATATATATATATATATATATATATATATATATATATATATGAAAAATAAAATAATGAAAAAAATAACTATTCATTTTCTATGATGAAAGTTTATGATTTAATATATGATATATTTAATATGATTTAATATATGATTTAATATATAATATATTTAATATGATTTTATTTATAATTTCAATTTTACTTCCTAAAGACTTTTTGAACTGTGATTTGAATTATCCATACCAAGATTACAGATTCTTTTAATTGTGCACTATTTATCAATTCATTGATCGGATTTCCTCTGAAGAAAAATCTAATTTTTGAAACTCCATGGAACAAGTAAAACTTTCCATTATATTCTTTATTTTCACGTTTAATAAATCAATAATGTTTTGGTTATTTTTAAATGTTCATTATTTTTATTTCTTATAGCTCTATTTTTAAATGTTTATTATTTTTAAATGTTTATTATTTTTAAATGTTTATTATTTTTATTTCTTATAGCTCTATTTTTAATATCGAGCGTTTCTTTAGCAACATTGAATCGAATCTAAAATTTCTCTCTCTCTCCACACACACACACACACACACACACACACTCACACACACACACACACACATATGAAATAAACAAACCAGCATAATCCATCTCTTTTTTCTTTCTCTTTGATTCTTTCTTTTCCACTCTTTATCGCTTTACCGTAGTGCCTAATCAAATCCCTTTACAGCTTTTTAGAGAATGAAACACTTTAGTTTGACAAATTTCACCTTAACCTATTTCTTCTGTAGCTTGGCTGCTTTCTTTAAATTCTTCTTTTTTTTCTACATAACACAACTCATAACTTTCTTATATTCCCATTTATGATACATCGCTTTATCCATCCTAATAATTTTCATTGTCACAAAGTTTCAGACTGTATAGCAGTCAGAGTAAACCTGCAGTACACGCTCGATTTTACAAGTAAAATAATACATATATGTGTTATTATTAAAAAGGCTGTGGTGTCTTAGAAGTGTGTTAATGTGCAAATAGAAACATTGACTAAAAGAAATAGGCAGAGTACACTTTATTAAAGTAGTAGTTGTTTTAGTTTTATGATGTGAATACACAAGTTTAAAACTCATATAAGTCTAAAACATTTTTGTAAACTAGACATGTGTATTTTAAATTTAAAGAATTAACGTAATAAAGAACAAAATGATTGCATAACTATTTTATTTAAACTGATCATTTTTTGTTATAATCGAACAAAAAAAAAAGATAAATGTAAGGTGTACACATATAGAGCACAGTGATTATTTTTGTTTAAAAACAGGTTTTTATTATGAGAAAAGTAATGCCACTTATTAACACATGTGTGGCATTTCAAACCAACCGTGAATAACATTTCAACGGAACTTTAGCCACAAGGGATTTATATCTCTGACGGAAAAAAAAAATTATTAAAAAAAAAAAATAGTGTCGTAGCCTGAAGAAGACTTTTTATAAGTCGAAAGTTTGTTTATTCTTTAAGATAATATATATAATTTATTTTATAAAAAAAAATCCAACAGCACAGACATCGTTATTTGGCTTTCTAATATCTATAATATAGATCAACAGTTTTTATTGTTTATATTTTTGGCAATAAAACAATATTTAAATACAATCATCGTAATTACTCTATCGTTCAAAGTAGTATGTTTTTCGAGAATATTTCACGAATACTTTCCTTTGTGCTAGAAGTTAGATAAAAATGGAAATTGGCACACCTAAATATTGTACCAACATCAATCAATGAGTGTTTATTAAAATTTCAATTGTTCGGGGGGGGGGGTGAATTATCTGTTTCTATTTTGCATTTCATATTAATTTTGACTTTCAATGTTAATATGTGGTTGTTTTAATTAAAAAATCACCACATGAAAATTGAAAATCAAAACGGAATTAAATCGGATGACATCAGCGATAGATTAAATCTGGAAAATATAGAAAGATGATTGCAGAACAGGCAATTTCGATGATATGGCCACATTGAAAGTTTAGTTGTTGGTGAAGAACTATTGAGTTCGTTAGTTAGTTGGTGAAGAACTATTGAGGCAGTAAGTTCAGTTCATAGAGAAACCCAAGAGAAACATAGGAGGAAGTGATAATAGTCGACTTGGAAGAAAGAAGAATAAATAAGGATCTGGCCAAATAGAAGTTAGTTTAGAAGTGAATTTCTAAAAGCCGCCCAACACATGTCAGAATACAAAATAGACGTTAAACCAAGCATGATAATAATGACTTTTGGAATCTTTTAGTGTTTAATATGGTTCTTTTAATTAAGATGGGATTTCATCTGACGACCTCAGTATTATTAGTAGTATTGGGATTTTGATCCCTGAGTGACTGATCTGGTTATAACGCCCTCGTATGGCACCTTCCATATAGGGTGTCTCTAACCTCGTTGAACTGCACTCGATATGACTGGTGCTCTTTGGATCGTACGTTGCCCCGTCACAAGTTGGCCATCTTCACACGTTGTGTTTCCATGGTGAGGCGCTTCGCCTCTTAACCGAATCGTCTCCTATCCTGTGTAGTCTCCGGGTTCATTAATCCCTCCGCTGGTCCCTGCAACTCGCTGCAAAATGAAGAGTCCTCACACCAAACAAACAGAACTCCGGTTTATAACAATAACATCCACTTATTAAGTTCATGACTTCACAAAGGCTACTGTCTAAATTGAGCTGACTGACTATAGCAGTGAAACGATGTATGACCAGACAAGTAAAGTCACAGATTTCCCATGAACACAGCAGGCTAGTAACATTATAACATCAGGCCCTGAGGGCCCCCAGGTCGGGAGTACTTGACCAGCCCAGCCGTTCAGTTCGCTGGTTACGACTTTAATAATTTTAGAATTCCTTTTTTTGAATCCAACTCTTTTTCCTAACCTCTCCCTCGGAGAGTAGTTAAAAACATCCTTTCTCTCTTCCTCTCAGAGCCCCCGCCCCCTGTCTCAACCACTCAACATCTCTCTCCCTCTTTCCTGGGAGGGGAGGTTGTTCACTCTGATATCTATTGGCAGTTTCCTGGGTTCTTTCACCCAGCACTGTGTGCGGCCCTTATCAGCAACTGCCCCTTCCAATACCAACATCTCTAACATCTCGGAGATAATTCCAATTCTGTCCCCATTTTTGAGACAATATACCATCTGGTTTGCCTGTAACAAGCCCATAATTTTGCTAGCTAAGTCTTTGCATTTCTCTGTACTCCTCCATGCCATCCTGTCCGGTCAAACATCCCACCTCACCACAATATGCAGCTCGCTGCATACATTCATGACACCATAGTGTCACATGATATGTTAAAGAGTACTCATGCTATGCTTGGTGCAATTCTGCTCAATGGTTTTGAAATGAATATGTGTTTATTTTGGAGGATTGAATTACAGTGGTCTTTTGGGGTGGTAAGCTACAGATATGAAGTATACATTGGATGATAACGATTCTGTGTATCTTGACGAATATAATTATTTACCAGATAACTTTTTTTTTTACATAGGAGTCACCACTTATCAAGGCCCTGAGGCCACTCGAGGATAAGAGTTATTGAGTGTTCAGTAATCAATGGGACAATATCGCAGTAGTTGTTATTAATGGGAATTTGGTAGATTGGATTACTTAAGGGGGCAGTTCACCAAGAACTTGTTTATGTTGGAATTGAAGACAACCAGGTTGTAGTCAGCTGGGAAGCAGGCAAACGAAAGAGAGTTCCACAGGCGTGCACTTCTAAGAAAGAAGCATTGTTCGTGGACTCTACATTTTGATTTAGGCACAGTTAAAGAGTGGGAAAGTTATTGACAGTAGTTTCAGCTAGATGGGTGTTTTCAAAAAAGATTGGCGAGGAGGGACCAGAGATTGGAGCTCAGCCGGGCACTTGCCGTGGAAATAACGATAAAACAAAGACAGGCTCGCAATCTCCCTTCTATGGGAAAGAGGTTGCAGGGAAGAGAAAAGAGTATCCCCCACTAAGTTATGAAGTCTATTTTGTACTCTGTCAAGGCAGGATAAGCTGCTTCTAGCAGCTCTTGCCCAGATGTGGCAACAATACTCCATCCCTGGACGTACTTGACTCTTATATAGATAGAGAATTGCATCAGCAGTGAGATATCTACTGGAGCGGTAGAAAGATCCCACCATTCTTCCAGCTACCTTGGCAACAGATTTGATGTACGTGTTCCATTTCAGATCAAGAGTAAAGGTCAAGCCCAGAAGCCTGTGAAAACATGGAGCCTCCCCAAGACGAGAGCCCTCCATTGAAAAGAAATTACTTTGTAATGATGACATAATTCAGTGTAATTGCTGAGTGAATCTTGTTCTCCCAATGTCGGCTGGATGTAATGACATAGCTTTGCTTTCCAAAATGTTGTTTATCTCAAGGGAGATAACAACAACCAAAGAGCTACTTCCATTTTAAATATATATTGCTTAATTATATTTTTAAGTAATGTGTAGCCAGCAAACGGGGTATTTGGAATAGCAATAGTTACATATTGTTCATGACCTTTGCTGAGCCGACGAAAAGAATTCATAAGATTTGGGATAGGAAAAGAAATAAAGTATACATTTATATATATATATATATATATATATATATATATATATATATATATATATATATATATATATATATAGTAATTTATAAAATATACATGGCGATTAAGCTACACTGAATATTCCACGTTTCATCCACTCTAGGACTCTTCAGGCTTATGCGCGAATTCTGTGGTTGTTTATCGTTTTTATATGCTCCTCTTCTATTGAGATTTTAGTTAGCCAATCAGCTTTATTTGGCCTCTGGTTGACTTGTTCCTTTTAAAAAAAGAAAAACAAACACTAACCTAGTTTTAAAACAGATCAAGAAACTAAATAGAGCACACACAAAGGAACAGGTCAACCAGAGGCCAAATAGACCTTTGTCCGGTAAATGCATGCTCATTGGCTGATAGGAAGGGCGCGGTGGATACTAGTGTAGCTTAATCGCCATATATATTTTATAAATTACTAACTAGCTCTACCTACGCATTGAGCACTTTTGAAGTAAATACTTAAAGTTTACGCATCAATCTATACTTTCGTATATTAATTTTATGTGAGTAAATTAAGTAGTTATATATATATTTACAAAAAGATGAATACATCAACCATCATAGAATTATCCGATCTGAATGAAAATTTTAATAGTTATTAATTAATAAATGTATATTAATATAATTTATTTTATTAAAAACTAGCAAGGGGTTGCCACCTTGCAGAGTTGTAAAATACGCTTAAATATAGTTTATTTCATACAGATTTCATCTTTATTATTACAGAGCCAATTCTCTGTTCAATATTATATTGTACCTGATATATAGTATTGATTTCAAAAGTTTTAAAAAAATTGACTTGGGTGCCATCAGCAAGAATCGAAACCAAAACATTTAACGCTTCAGGAAGGTTACCTACCATTTGAGCTATCGACATATAGATGAGAAAGATTTCAATTTAAACAACTTAAAGCTATGAATAAATTTACACAAAAAACTAATAGAAATATGTCGTCAAGTTGAAATGAACATTTTGTATTTCAACTTGGCGACATGTTTCTGTGCACATTATTCATCCATCCAAACAAAGATTTTATTTGTTATAAATCATCCTTGGTGTATGATTACTATTTTCTGTTAATTTCAGGGTTATATGATCAGTAGTTTAAGAGTTTATCGGTTAAATATTTACACACAGGAAGACACACATACATATATGTACTCTTTTGTTTATAGAGACTAATTTTTTTATAATTCACAAAAATAGATATATAGGATATTCGGAATTAGTTCACAGCTTAAAAACGTAATTTCTAATCTTTATAAGTTTTTCAGATTTGGATTTATAATTTGAATTATTTGGATTATTCAGAGTACTGTTTTTTTTTTTTGTTTTTTTTTTAAATTACATTTTCACCCCAAGCAAGGCACATTGCCATTTTGTTGTAGGGGGCTAATATCAGGGACATAAGCATCAGGGGTACTGTGTAGGAAGTGTGGCAGCAAGATGTCGGTTCACGTTGCACTTGAACTTCTGCATGTCAGTACGGTTGGGGAAGTAGGGACCCGGAAGGGAATTCCAAAGTCTAGCTGTTCTGGGGAAGAAACTACTAGAGTAGAAGACTCTCTTGCATCTAGGGATCTCTACTGTGAAGGGGTGGGATTTAGCTGCTTGTCGGGTTTGTTGGGGGTATTTACGTCAGGGGGGCACAAGTGCTTGCAATTCGTCAGAGCATTCATCGTTAAAGTACTTGTAGAACAGGCAGAGGGATGCAACATTTCGGCGATGTGACAGAGGCTGAAGTTTAGCTGACAGTTCAGGGCCTATCAATTCGCGACTCTCTTTTGAACCTTGTCTAGGAGTGAGAGACTAGTCGCAGATGCACCAGCCTAAATATGACAACAATACTCCATACATGGGCGAATGGTGGCCTTATAGAGTTACAGGATACTTTCGGGCATTAGTAGCTTTCTAGCACGGTAGAGAGAGCCTACCTTCTTCGCAGCGGTCCTGGCAATGTTCTCAATGTAATTGTTCCAACTCATGTTTCCTGTGAATGTTAGGCAGAGGAGTTTAAAAGATGTACTTTCAGATAAAGAGTCTTTGGCCATTGCTATTAGTGGTAGGGAAGGTTTCTTGTAATTATTGAAGAAAACAAGTTTAGTCTTGGCAACATTGAAAGTGACCATCCATTTTTGTCCCCATTCCACTACGGATTGGAGGTCTTCCTCTAGTGTTTTATCTTAAATATTATTTTTGCTATGATTTGACCGATGTAACCTGCGACCTTCTTTGGGTGTACCTTGTGAACTCTTGAATCTGCATGGAATTTTGAACAAAACCTTTTATCTAGTCTGGAGGAACTCGTGACATAACGGATAAAGTACTAGGTAAAATTGAGTTCTAAGTTCCACTCTTCTGGAGGTTCAGCAGACGATACTAAGAATACAATTGTGAACTAAATTAAGGCTGGTGAAACGAGAGTATGCTACCCTCTTGAATTAAATAAAGGTTTTCAGCCAAAATTCCACTACATTCATTCTTTTGTTAAAAAAAAAACAAATTACTTTCACTTTCACTGCCCGTCCATGCATATGTAACAAGTAAAAATTATGACATAAATCCTGACTGGGGTTGTGACAACAGAATATTCTGTCCATTCTTTTGACTCTCAAGTATATATTCGACACAGTAAGACACAAACAATCAACCGAAAACCACATCAGTCTATATAAAAACATATAAGATATTAACGGATATATACTCGAGACTAAAAACAATGAAAAGAATATGCTGTTGTCACAGCCCTAATCATTACACATAAACAACCTCCTGAGTTCATGCTTAGTAGAAAGACTCCTTTTTGAAAAGTTGTCAGATTATTTTTTCTGAATAAAATGTTGTCACTTTTTTTTTTTAGACTTTTCTGGAAACAGAACATGTCAAATGCGGTCATCTAGTTTTTGTCCAAAATTTTGAGGGGGGGGTGAGGAGTTATGATCTACCCTATCGCATCTTCTATTGTTCTCATCAGTGTTCATCTTAGTACTATGTTTCCGTTGATGTGCTCACCTTGCTTTCTTCACATGTATTGTAAATTTATATATGGTTTTCCCATATTTAAATACTAGTCAGGATGCCCGGCGTTGCCCAGGTGTTTGTTCAGCAAAAAAAAAAAAAAAAAAAAAATGATAGTAGGCAGACAGGCTTGAACCTGTACTGCAAAGGAGGAAAAGAAAGTGAAAACAAAAAAAAAAACATGTGATGTCATTGCCGTTGCGTCCATCGCCAAACCGAAAATGGTGAAGGTTTAAATTAAGGCTAGTCAATCGAAAACTGACGATGACTTTCCAAAATATTGACGAAAAAAGCGACCCCTCCTTGTAGAAAAGTGCACAGTTGCAAGTGAAGGAATTAATGTTTTTAGCCAGTTTTACAATATTTGTCGTTGAAGGATCAAACTTCAAAACGATACCGATCTCGTGAAAATCTGTTGCCTCTGTAAAAAGTTTTAGGCAGACATACATACATACATACATACATACATAGATTTAAACAGACAGATGAGATTTATATTATAGATGATGTTCGATAAATTACAAACATTGATTTTCCTCCTGTATTTAAGTGATGAACTGATTATTTCAAGTCGTATTTTTGATTAGCTCTCCCTATGTACAACACTGACATGTTTGAGATAATCCTGCAAATAAAAATCTTGAGGGTTAAGGTCAGTTGAGTGTGGAGCTTATTTAGCATGATACTTCCTGTAAATGAAACAGTCACCAAAGTATCCCCCATATCATCAACTTGCGATAAAACAAAGACTGTTGGCTTTTCATGCCTGAAACTTGATGGACAAGTCAAATCTCGACTGTGGTTTATTTCTACTAAATCTGGTTGTATGGCAGAAAAGTTAAGAACTTTATTAACGATCTTTTTTTTTTTTAATGGGGAAGGAGGAGTCATCTTGTACAAGAAAAGGTCAGTGTACAGGAGAGCTTACCTAGCACAGCCTGAGTATGTTTTCCCTTAGTTTCCTTTTTAGTCCTCACATTCCTTGGGCGGTGTTTCTGACAAAGGAGAGAGAATTGCTGCTTTCTGGGTCATAATCTATCCATGTAACACTTATTGGCTAGTTTTTGATCAATTTTTAAATGTTTTTAGCTCCTTACATCAAGTGGCTTCATGCCTGGTCTTAAACGATTTCCATGAAGAAAAAATACCAATTCAAAGATACATCCTCGACAATCGGTTCAGTATAGTTTGAGTCATTTTTGAGTAGATGACGATCTTTCAATCTTCCTTCAATCAGCCTGTGCTATAGTTCAGTGCAATTCTAGGTGGTCCACCTTTCCAGGGTTTACTTTTTCTCTTTGAGAAATTGTTAAGTTGTTGCTAATCGCCTGAGGTGAGCCTACTTAAGAATGCTGACGGAACTACCCAGTCATTTTCGGTGGGCTAAAGTGTACATATCTGTTGTGTGCTAGCTTTTCAATACCCCCCCTCCTGAGCTTGTGTCACATCTTCAAACAATGGAAGGGAGGCAAATACCTGTAATGAAACAAGTTTGTTTTTCTCTTGAGTGCAACGCCCCTGATTTACCTCTGTACTAATCCGCCACTATAGATGAATAAGTAGACTAGATTTTAATACCAACAGGACTGCACAGCCATTTTTTGTGGGCTAATGTGCAGAAACCTTTTGTTTGCTGGCTTTTTCAAACTCCAACTCTCAATGATCACCAGCTAACCTGATCTCCGTAACATAGACGTTGATCCGGTCAGCTGACCAGCTCTTCTGGTAAACTTGTCTACAATATGATTTACCATATTTATGACAGTCTTTCAACATTCTTCACCTTCATCTCTCATCCATCTCTCCAATTAGATAGATAGATGAATAGATAGATCGACACTTTCTTGTGTTTGTGTGTTTGACCTACTACATAACATTCTTACATTACGTCACATTTATCAGCAGTGGGAGGGAGATACATACCCACAGAAGAGCTTGTTGGATTTTGGAATCTGTATGTCGTACTCATGAATCTGCATGGAATTTCGAACAGAACCCTTTATTTAATGCACGCAGTAGCATGCTCTTGATCCGTCAGCCATGACTGGGTAAAAGTTCTAAGTAATTCCCAATTGTATTTTGGGTGTCGTCCGCACTGAGGATTTAGCATTCAAGCTCCAGAAGAGGGTAACTTAGAACTGAATTTTATCAAGTACTTTATCCACTATGCCACGGGGCCTTGCTGACAGAATGAGAGCATGCTATCTCTGTGGATTAAATAAAGGTTGCCTTTGGAAGTTCCGTGCAGCTTCCCAAATTTGGCAGACAGATTCCTGAGTTCAACAAAAAACAAGATGCACCTGAAGACGGTTGGTGGTTACACCGGCCAAAACGTTGTTAAAATAACACTCAAAGTTAGAAGAGTATTCTGAATCCAAATAATTTGAAATAAGTTCATGTTGAACTGTTTTCTGAAATAGCTAATTTATATTAATACCTCATTTTCACCATCAACAATAACCTCATCTGACACTCATTAACCCTTATCTTTCAGTAGCCTCCTTGTCTTGATAAGCGATGAATTAAAAAATAAATAAATAAATAAACAAAAAATAAATAATGTAACAGTCATCCATTTTTTTTTTTTTAGTGTGTTATTTATTTATTTTTTAATTCCATAGAAGTCATTTTAGTCATTTTTTTTAGTTTTGTTTTGTTTGTATAGCTTGTTGTAAATGCCTACTCGCTTGCCTGCTTGTAGTTCAGTCAATGTCTTATCTTTATATATATCTGGACAGGAACCGCATCCAAGAACAGGGCAGGTAAATAGAACAACACCTCAGGTGGTAGTAATACACCTTTTTTTTTTTAATGTTTCTTTTTTTTCTCTCTCTCTCTCTCTTTTATTTTTTTTCTTCATATTTTTTTCACAATGCTTCACCAAATGCTGTTGTTTATTTTTACATTTTCGACTTTCATTCGTCAACAACTGACTACAAAACACAAGTTTGCTTCTATTCAAAATCTAAAAAAAATCACATTATTCATTTTGCATCAACCACATTTTATTCTCTTTTTTTTTTCATTTTATATCATGTTTTAAAAATAAACCCGACAAGCATGTGTTTAGAAAAATCAGACTTTTATAGCTATAGAATGTCTCATGAAACTATAATTCCCTCACTATTTTATACTTTTTCTAATGCTTTTCTAGCTCATCCCTGATTAAGTGTCACTTACATTAGATAATCCTTTTAATTACTAGTCTCACAATACCTTCATTATATAGTGCTTTTCAATACTAGCCTGACAATACCTCCATTAAATAGCGCTTTTAAATAGTAGTTTGACAATACATCGATTAGATAGTGCTTTCTAATACAAACCTGACAATACTTACTTTAAATAGCACTTTTTAATACTAGCCTGATAATCCCTTTGTAAGATAGGGCTTTTTAATACTAGCTAGACAATACCTTCAATAGATAGTGATTTTCAATACTAGTCTGAAAATGCCTTCATTAGATAGCATTTTTCAATACTAGCGTGACAATATCTTCATTAGATAGTGCTTTTCAATACTAGCCTAACAATACCATTCATTAGATAGTGCTTTCCAATACTAGTTTGAGAATACCATTCATTAGATAGTGCTTTCCAATACTAGTTTGACAATACCATTCATTAGATAGCATTTTTCAATACTAGCGTGACAATATCTTCATTAGATAGTGCTTTTCAATACTAGCCTAACAATACCATTCATTAGATAGTGCTTTCCAATACTAGTTTGAGAATACCATTCATTAGATAGTGCTTTCCAATACTAGTTTGACAATGCCATTCATTAGATAGCATTTTTCAATACTAGCGTGACAATATCTTCATTAGATAGTGCTTTTCAATACTAGCCTAACAATACCATTCATTAGATAGTGCTTTCCAATACTAGTTTGAGAATACCATTCATTAGATAGTGCTTTCCAATACTAGTTTGACAATACCATTCATTAGATAGCATTTTTCAATACTAGCGTGACAATATCTTCATTAGATAGTGCTTTTCAATACTAGCCTAACAATACCATTCATTAGATAGTGCTTTCCAATACTAGTTTGAGAATACCATTCATTAGATAGTGCTTTCCAATACTAGTTTGACAATGCCATTCATTAGACAGTGCTTTTCAATACTAGTTTGACAATACCATTCATTAGATAGTGCTTTCCAATACTAGTTTGACAATACCATTCATTAGATAGTGCTTTCCAATACTAGTTTGACAATACCATTCATTAGATAGTGCTTTTTAATACTAGTTTGAGAATACCATTCATTAGATAGTGCTTTCCAATACTAGTTTGACAATACCATTCATTAGATAGTGCTTTCCAATACTAGTTTGACAATACCATTCATTAGATAGTGCTTTCCAATACTAGTTTGAGAATACCATTCATTAGATAGTGCTTTCCAATACTAGTTTGACAATGCCATTCATTAGACAGTGCTTTCCAATACTAGTTTGACAATGCCATTCATTAGACAGTGCTTTTCAATACTAGTTTGACAATACCATTCATTAGATAGTGCTTTCCAATACTAGTTTGACAATACCATTCATTAGATAGTGCTTTCCAATACTAGTTTGACAATACCATTCATTAGATAGTGCTTTCCAATACTAGTTTGACAATACAATTCATTAGATAGTGCTTTCCAATACTAGTTTGACAATACCATTCATTAGATAGTGCTTTCCAATACTAGTTTGACAATACCATTCATTAGATAGTGCTTTTTAATACTAATCCTACAATATTTGCATTAAATAATGCTTTTCAATACTAACCTTGCAATACTTACATTATATAGTGCTTTTTAATACTAGCTTGATAATACTTACATTAGATAAGTTTCTTCAATACTACCATGACAATACTGGACTAATGATGACCATAAAAATCAACCTATAGGACCGTTAGTTTTAGTCATGAATATTCAACAAAATTTTTTATTGCAATTCAATGATAATAGGGAACACTTTGGCAATTGTTTCATCAGTAAGAGGTGTGATCCTGATTCTACTTTATTTTTCTATTTTGCTATCTCACACATTTACAGATGTCTGATTCAGTGTCCCTTATTTAAATTTATATTTTATAACACGTTTACAACACTAATGATACTCACTCAGCAATGTCAATAAGGATATAAGCATAGAATATATATATATAGCCATCCACATACAGTACTGTTTCGCTGTTTCACAACTCATCAGTGCGGCTAGACAGGCAACTACCTCAAGCCAGGATTGAAATCCGACCATCTATACGAGAGTCAAGGCTCCTAACTACTATGCTATTGGCGGCTGCTGGGTAAGTTGTGAGTTTTAACGATGTTTTGACATCGTCCGACATACCTAAGCTCAATTTGTTTACACAAAGAGCGTCGCTTATACGCTAATGGTAATTCGTGTATCACTTCTCAATATGCTCAACTCAAGATGAGGAGCAATGTAGTCATCCACATACAGTACTGTTTTGCTGTTTCACAGCTCACCAGTGCGGCTAGACAGGCAACTACCTCAAGCCAGGATTGAAACCCGAATGCCAAGTCAAGCGTTGCAAACATGTTAGATGAAAAAGAGTGTTGGGAAGAAGCCAGTAGAAGATGAAATGAAAATGAAAACAATATGATAGGGAATGGGTAAAAAAAACTGTGATAAGACGTTTTCACTGCTCGTACAATATCATTAGATTTGGTACAATATCATTAGATTTGGTTAGTGTCTAAGAGAGCTTGAGGAACATAGAGATTGAGCCCACAATTTCACTCGATGAATTGGTAATAAAATCCTTTCAGCAAGCCAAACATATTTGGTACAAATAAACGTCTGCCTCGTCCGTCATGTTTCAAATGTAAATGTCCAACAGTCTTTGTTTTATCGGCGTTCAATGGTAAGTACATCTGGACACAACGTGCAAAATTGTGACAAACTCTAGCACACTGTTTTCTGTGGAGTAACCTGTGTTGTTTTTTTTTTTATGGAAATCGCTTCAGACAAGACATAAAGACACTTGATGTAAAGAGCTAAAAAAACTGCATGGTTAATGATTAGCCAATAATTAGTGTTAGATTGAATAGATTCCGACCCAATTCTGCCTCCTTTGTCAGAAGCATCAATTATGGAATGTAAGGACTAAAGAAGAAAATAACGTTATTAAAAATAACCCGAAAGTCTACTTTCTATTTTCTCAGGTTTTGACCCTGATGGCTATTTTCAGTTCAGGGATAGACTGACGATTGTGTTTATAAGCAAAATCATTTTGATAAACCGTTCCTGTAAGACGCATAATCGGCATAATCGCCTTGACACACCGGTTCCTGTCAGATCACCAAAGTTAAGCAACGTTCAGCCTGGTTAGTACCAGATGGGTGACCATTTGGGAATTCTAGGCACTGTACGTATTCTCCGCTTACTTCGGTAGTTGTTTCCAGTCGTCCTGTACAGGCACTTCACTTGCCACTGGTATTTAACAATGTCGACTCAGAAGAGGTGTTGTTGGAGATTGCACACCGTCTGCCACAAAAATTTCATGCGCAGGCAACCCTTCGTGAGTAACCATAGTCTGTCAAAGGCTGAAGAAGCCGCTGTGTCTTGTTAGTTAACAACAACGTTAAGCAGATAGGTGACCATTTTGGAAATACTAGGCACTGTATGTATTCACGTAGGCAGATACATATAATATCTAAGGAAGATGAATAGGCAGTGTTTTCCACCGTTCCAGGTCACCTTTGGTCAAGGTGTAGCACCTGTTAGCCTCCTTTTGATATTCTGAAGAGGTAACATGCAGAGGGTAAATGGTGAAAGCAATACATCTAAGAAAGGACGGACACGGTTAAAAAACCAAACCAGATAAAAACAGTCTACTAGCCTCATGCAGCAATCTTCTAGTGATGGTGTCAAAAACAAAGCACCCGTTTTTAATTTGTTGTGAGCCAGTATGGAAGTAGTAAGGCTTAAAAAACTGTCATGAGAATATTTATGTGTGTGATATGGTCTAATTTAAGATGACATCTCAGATAAAATAAAATCTAATTGTGCTAAGGTCTGGTGAATGCAAGACCCATTCAGGATCACACCTCTAACCAATGATACGATCACTAAAGTGTCCCTCTTTTTTATTAAGCAGTAATAAACTAAAGATTATTAGGCATTCATGCCTAAAACATAATTGACAAGCCAGGCATAGACGGTTTAGCTTATTTGGTACTAAAAATGGTTGGATTACCAAAGGTTTTGTGAGCTGTATCAATGATTCCATGAATAGCATGGTCTTAGAGGAGAGGCGATCAGTCTGTACAAGAACATATATTATTAAACCTTCCCATAATTGAAAAATATGTCTGATTTTTATAAGTAAATGCTTGTCGGGAACAGTTCATCCATTTGCATGAGATATTTTTGTTAAAGGGAACAAATCTATTTGATGACGGCTTCCGGTTTTAAAACTGAAAACTGACAAGCAGTATTTATCAAAAAAACAATTGCCCATTATATTTTAAAGATAAGATGTTTTTTGGAGAGGAGAAGAGGGGGTTAAGTTAACATTTTGTTTTCATCGTTTTTATTTTATTATTATCACATAAGCAAATCAAAATGGTTTTCATTAGTGGAATTTCTTATTCAACTTCTTGTAAAGAGGATTACGTGTGATTTTAAAACCTTGCTACTCGAACTTGATATTAGTGCTAGAAGAAAGCCGGTTAACTGTATCAACGAAATGTTTACAAACAAAAGAAATTACAAATTTTATCGAAATCTAAGTCGCATAAAATCATGGGGGATAATTTTTTTTATATCTAAACATCGTTTGTCAACTTCCGATTTCAAAACCAGGAGCAGTCATCAAGTAGACGTTTTCACTTTAACCAATATTTTATATTTTTTACCTCTTGTTGTAAAGAATTCTTCAAGATGTTTCTCTTCATTACCAAGTAATTTCGTATTATTAACAAATAAAAAAAAAATACTTAACAAGAAAAATTAGGTAACATTTCAATTTTCTTTATTTTTTTTTTTAATAAATCAAATTCAAACTGGGATTATTCATGTCTATTTCAAAGGAGATCAATCTCATATCAAAATCAAAATCAAATCTATTACGGATTCTCCCATTAAAAATTCCCATTGAAAACGCCATTAAAAATGTTCTGATTATTAGACAATCTCCATAGATGAAATTGCGTACAGTCGATCAAGCATTCAAAGAAAAAAGACCCACTTACCAAGGGTTTATCTATCCTACTATTTCACTCATAGCTGGAGGGAGTAGAGATGGTTTAGTACCTTTTCTGAAGATAGATGTAAAAATGATTTTACAGCTTCAGCCGAATTTGAATCAGACATGCTAAGCTCGCGGTCCACACTTGTAACCATGACATCACTTTCATTTCCATTAGCATTCACTTTAATTACGTATTTCAGACTATCATCTTCATCATCATTATCATATTCATAATGGTTCGGCCGATATACTCTCTAGCCTTCTTCAAATGCTTTAATTCATAGCTTGTGACACCTGTTTAATGGTATCACTTTCTGTTAAAACTAGTGTAAACACGCGGGTCAAAAATGACAAAAACAAAATTATGCTCCACTAGTGTTCGCATTCGCTACTTATCTAGATATATTACTAAAATATTTTTGCGCTTATGCAGAATACGAACCATGCTATTTCTTCGATAGGATTTTCAAGTATCTTTTCTTTATTAAATTGTAAGATGAAAGTAGAAAACGGTTACAAAACACCCTCCCCGTTCTCTATCCATGTTAAGAATGGGTGTTCTAAATAAGAACGCTATTGTTTCAGCATGGTCTGTATTCTGCATAAGTATCAAATATTTATATAAAATCATAGAATTACATCGGCAATATAATATTTCAAATATAAATTATTAGCATTTCTGATAACCCCCCCCCCGCCCCCCCCCAAAAAAAAAACTTTTTTAAAAAGCACCGACATGTGTATTATTTTTATTATAAAGTGAAGAATTTCTTTTGAAATTCATTTCAGGTGGCAGGATAAATCTGGGTGATTTTCTGACTAGCTATTTACTTTCCTATTTCTCCACGCCACTTGAAATGCTTTCTAGAAAAGAGTATATTTTGCTTGATAACTTTTGCATGACAAAATATAAATATATATTTAATTATTTATTTTCTCTTTACTTTTGTTTGTCCCAAACAAGGCATATTGTCACTAAAGTATAACAGTTTACTATGATAAGTGTAATATTTATAAGGGGAAACTTAGGTGGAGAGCTGGGCAGCAAGATGTTTGCCCTTATGACATTTAAATTTCTGCATATATGAATGTTGAGCAGGGAAAGAATTCCAAACGCAAATGGTCTGGGCAAAATAGCTATCAGAAGTAAACAATTTTCTAGGATTCCAATGGTGAAGGGGTGGGATTTTGCTGCTAGTCGAGTAGGTAGGGGTTACTTTTGTTTTGGATATACAAGTGTATTAAGTACTTGTACAGAAAGCACGTGGATGCAAAAACTCTGACGATGTGATAAGCCGGAACTTTGGCGACAGTGCATGACCTATAAGATTAGAGACTCTACTTTGCACCTTGTCCAATTGGGGTGGGTTCATACCTTTTCTAACAGTAGTAATACAGAAATTATTACAATAGATGAACCAGGATTTGAACTTGACATAACAAATTCCATAGGCCGTAATGAGAAACACTCGTTTGGCTGTAAACACTATCAATAATTTCCCCCACTCTTCATCTGTGCCTAAACCTAAACATAGATTCCATGGACAAAGCTTCATTCTAAGAACTGCACACCTGTGGAACTCTCTTCAGTTTACCTTCTTTCCAGCTGATTACAATATTGCCGTCTTCAAGTCCAACGTAAACAAGTTTTTGATGAGCCATTCTCCTTAAGTAATCCAATTTACCAAATTTACACTTCTAACAAGTGCTATGATATTGTCCTTTTGACCACTGTACACTCTTTGACCCTTATCCTCGAGTGGCCTCTGGGTTTTGATAAGTGGTGATTCCTTTATAAAAAAAAAAAACAAAAAAAAAACGATACAATTTAAGCATCTTTGGTTTTCAGGCTTGCTTCAAATTCAACCACCTGAGAACAAGAATGGGATGATGAAAGGTTATGATTAGCTGGCTACAAAATTGACCCAACTTTCTGCGAATGTGGAGAGAAGGACCATACGATGCAATGCTGCCTTGCCTACTCTTTACCACCCAGCTGGTGCAGAATAAAACAATAATGCAAAGAACTGCGTAAAAAACATGTGCAACTGTTGTCTGACATGCTTCAAAGAAGACCTTCAGTTGTAGCAAAAGTCACCTAAATAAGGCCAGAAAGTATATTATATGAATATGGCAATGATGAGGATAAAAGTCAGAAGTATCTTATCTTAATAAAGATTTGGTGTGTGTCTATAACTAAAATTATATCAGACTTCTTAAAGATATTGCATTGCATTTTCGAAGAGATATGTTTGTATGTTTTCATACTAACAACTTGGTCTGAATAAGTGAGGCATTTGCAAGGCTATAGCTTAAACATATTTGCAAATAAATAGCCAAAATGTATGTACTAAAAACCACACAGGCAAACTTTTTATTGAACACTAGTATATATACACAGTAAGTATTCACGCAGAACAAAAATAGCACTAGCGATCCATTACTGGGAACTCAAAGAAAACGAATGCTCACCAATAATCGAATGGAAAATAGTATATGTAGAAAATTAGATAACCCGTTTAGATTATGTGTGAATGAGAAATTTGAAATTCTAAATGCTAAAGAATCCCAAAACCTATTATACTGTAAAAGTGAAATAGCAAATAACTGTATACACAAAACAAAATTTAGTTGGGATCACAAAACATAAGAAAAATAAAATAAAATAATTTAAAAAACTTAACTAAACCAAGATGTAAAACTTAGAAGTAGAAAAATACTCCAAGAATGCAGGTATTATAATAAGGTCACCTATTAATTTTAGACATTCACAAAAAAAGGATGAATCACCACGATACAAAGTAGAATCAAAGAAGAGTAAGGAAAAATCAACCGAACTTTGTGTTAGAGAACACCTGCCATTAGCTAATGGAAGCATTATCTGGTGGAAAGCAATAACAATGAATCTTATTGCCTAACTAGCTAGACCAAATACCAGGTTCATATATAAAAACACCCAGTAACACAAAGTCCATGCATTTTAGCCTGACGATTCCCTATGAAACACGAAAGCCTCTGTGTAGCTTAATTGCCATAAATATGTTTCATAACTTCCTATCTAGCTTTGCTCACATATTGAGCACTGTCGAAGTAAATACCAAAAATCAATGCATAAATGTTATATCTCTTTATGGATGCATAGATAACTTTTGTACATGTAAAAATATTTTTTGAATTTTTAAATAAAATAAGTAGTTGAATACTTGATAAATATTATGAATATTAATAAATATTTAATGATAAAAATATTTAATGAATATTTAATAAATGAAATAATTAAAAATAAGTAAAAAGTACGCCCTGTAAAAAAAAAAAAAAACATGGGGGCGATGCAAAACAGAAAAAGGGGAGGTAACCCCTTTACTGCTTAGAAAGCGAAATTAAATATAAATAAGCAGCATTCGAAAACTGTTTATATCGCTAATAAAAAAAAAAACAGATCTTTTATTATTATTATTATTATTATTATTATTATTATTATTATTATTATTAATGTATGTATGTTTTACATACTATAATCCTGACACTCTAATCACAACTAATATGGAAGCACTTCTTTCAGCAGTTTTACCTTCGACCCCTCAAATTCTACCCACAAATTTTTAAATTGCATGCTAAATTTTTTTTTCAAATTTTTTAAATTTTTGAATGGGTGATTTTTTTTCTTTCTCTTTCTTGTAAAATATTAACTATTTTGCATCACAGCTTCACCCACCTCCCCCAACACTTCTACAAAAACCAATACCTTTCTTCACTTTTTTATAATATTCACGTCTGTTGGTCAAATTAAGTCGCCTACGCGTAAGACTACTTCTCTTAAATTGATAAATGAGGGCATGAGAAAGTATATTCTTAGGATTATAAACCTGGAAAAATACAAGGTTTTACTTTTTAGTAAAGTTACGAATAAAAAAACATTATACGCAAAATATTACAGTAAAGATTAAAATGTTAAATTAGAGCAGATAATGAACAAAATTCTACACTCCAAATTTCATGATGTTGACCATCTTACAATTTATTCTTTTAATTCAGTTGACTTTTACAATTCTCGACAGTATCTATTTCGTAGAACAAAATCATTCACTTAATTATTATATTAATCAGTGAATCTATTTTGCCCTTAACTCATCAGAAGAAATAGCAACAATCAATCCACCAAAAGGAAATAAAATGAATTTGGGCATGATTAAAAAATCCGAAAACTGGAAGAGAAACTGCAATTGCCTTATTGTTTGCTTACATTACGCCATTTTCAACTTTATATATTTAATACAAAAATTAACATCGTTTTCATGCCTTAAAAAACCTCAGAACTTTTAAACAACTATATATATATATATATATATATATATATATATATATATATATATATATATATATATATATATATATATATTAAATATACTACATAAATACGGATAGACACATAGGTATACAATCATTTTTGGAAAGTTTTTTGTTTATTGGTCACAACCTTGCATACACTTGCTTCAGGCCTCAGTGTTGGCATGTAAGAATATGTTCATCAATCATCAAATTATAATTTGCACAACTTGGGTTTTATTAGCTCGTAAAGATAAAGAAACAATATGTAATTACTGCCCTAAGTACTTAAATTACAAACATATATATATATATATATATATATATATATATATATATATATATATATATATATATATATATATATATATATATAGTTTGAGGTTGCTATAAGTTACACTTTCACTTTGTCTTTACATAAGCAGTAAAGTGTTGCTACACAGTCATGAGCATGTTTCGGTCCTCTAGT
>NC_136488.1:87027922-87085422 GCF_053919585.1 Euprymna scolopes
TTTACAAGGTAGTCACCACTTATCAAGGCCCGGAAGATAAGGGTTATTGCGTGTACAGTACGTTAATGTTGAGATTTGATAAAGTGTCTTACTTAAGGAGACGGTTCATCAGGAATTTGTTTACATTGGACTTGAAGACATCCAGATTGTAGTCAGGTGGGAAACAGGCAACCGGAACAGAGTTCCACAGGCGTGCACTTCTAAGAAAGAAGTTTTGTTCATGGAATCTACGTTTTGCTTTTGGCACAGATAAGGAGTGGGGAAGATTTTTGACAGTGGTTTCAGCTAGGCGGGTGTTTATCGTGAAAGATTGGCGAGGGGGGACCAGAGATTAGAGTTCAGACGAGCACCTGCCATAGTAGTAACAATAAAGCAAAGACAGGCTCACAACGTCTCTCCTGTGGGAGAGAGATTGCAGGGAAGAGACCACGAAGCCTATTTTGTACTCTGTCAAGGCAGGATAGGCTGTTTTTAGCATCTCCTGCCCAAATGTGGCAGCAGTACTCCATCCTTGGACGTACTTGGCTTTTATACAGATAGATGTTTGATTAAGATGTTTTTTATGTTTGATGATGATGTTTTTATGTTTGATGTTTTATGTTTGATTGTGATGTTTTTTATGTTTGATTGAGATGTTTTTTATGTTTGATTGATGTTTTATGTTTGATTGTGATGTTTTTATGTCGTATTCTGATGTTTATATGTTTGATTAAGATGTTTGTATGTTTGATTAAGATGTTTATACGTTCGACAAACACTAAAATACTGCAATCGGACATATAAACATCACTTTTGACTTAACTACAAACATCTCAAGTCATGCTAGGGATTACCACCACCAAAGCATATAATAAGAAGAAAAAAAAAGAAAAGATCATAAAACAAAAACAAAAGAAAAAACTGTTCAATTTCCTGAAATTTCCATGTAAATGGAAAGAATATTAGATAAGTGAAAATTAGATTAGGATAGGCCTAGAATCGAACCCTGTAGGCAAAGTTAAGAAATGGAATGTTAGAAAGTAAGTCTATTGTTAATTCTTTTAGAAATCTGAATATTAAATATGTCATTAAAAGAATGAAGCAAATTAAATTTTATTGTTTGAAATAGGTTAGATTAGAATTGAGGATTCTTTTGTTGTCAAAAGTGTGTTGGACAAACGTATGTAAAGCCACGTGAAATTGGCCACGTTTGAAAAACACACTTTTGACGTCATAGACAAAGGACATTTCTCCATATTATTGGTTCGGAGTTTAGTCAGTGAGCAAGAGAACCAGTCAGTTGGTCAGTTGATTTCTTGGAAGCGAAAGGAGAACATTTAGACTATGTAGATCCAAATTTGAATTCCTGGCGTCATTCGACCGGCCGATCAGATGAATAAAGAAGTCATCATTATGTTTTGTAACTGTTGTCTTGTGTCATCCTTCATCACGAAAAAGCTAATGTGTTTATCATCTAATAATGAACATTGTGTAAACCCTTTGAAGATTGTGTATCTTCCCCTCCTCTGTGTTAAGAACTGTGCATCATATCATCCTCTCCTCTAATATGTGTTAAAAGAACTGTAATATAAATGTCTTCTCTCCCTCATCATCACTATCGTTATGCCTGTATTACATGGGTTCCATTATATATGTGCCCAATATGAACTCAGCATCATTTTTAAATATGAAACACCTGCTACACAACACTATTCAAAAATCACAAAGAAAAAAAATTCCACTTTATTTTAATAAATAGCAATATTTATTAAAAACGTTTGGTCTTTCTAACCATTAAATTTTAAACTGTTAAAACAATGACAACCGCCACTCGGGATTTTACCATCATTTTAATTAAAGCATGACGGCAACTGTGATATGGGCCAGATTTTTAAGAAGGCCAACCTGGTTGGGGATTTAGGTAGCAAGATGTCTGTTCACATTACACTTAAATTCCTGCATGTTGGTACGGTCGGGAAAACAGAGAGCAGGAAGGGAATTCCAAAGGTAATCGGTTTGATTTTGTTGTCTGTGCTACTACTTGTGTTTGCATGTGGATAAGAATGCATGTGATTAATTTCTTTTATTTGTTTTATTTTTTCTTTGCATTTTTTTATTTTGGTAATTTCAGGATCACTACAAGAAAGACGATCTTGCTGGGGAAGGAGAGAGCAAGGATTCACCCACTCACAAGGTGAAGCAGGCAGAAGATGCACCAGGATATGGTGCCATTCCGAATGGGAAGCCGAGCTCAGGTACCAAAGCCGTTTTCTCTTTTTAAGACTGTAATATCGAACTTAGCCCACCAGTTTTAGAAACATAAATTTAAAATTTTCCAACACGGCTTCGAATTTTCAAATGTTTTTTTCTATGTAATGCTTTCACTGTTTGTAGCTGGCAGCCCAGTCATAGATTGGTGCACGTACAAACAAAATAAAAAACTATGAAAGTTGTCTTTGGAAATAGGATGCAAACATGAAGTCAGACAGAACAAGGCAAGAAAACATTGAATTGAAGGTCAAGTCCCTCTCTTGGCCTTTTTTTTTTTACTTGCTGTAAAGTGTAGTACCCGTTGTGATAATGTTGTGATCTTCCAATCCATGTATATTCAAAACAAATACAGTGTTATAATTAACAAAAAGTATTCTACAAAAGTACCCCTCATGATTCAGGGTCCATAACTGCCACGAATCACTGGCATGGCGTTTAGATATAACTATTTATTGTAACTGGGAACATCCATTTATTTTTTGAAACGTGTATTCTCATTCTATAACAGATACTACACTTCATCGTTTTTGTCAATCTTTCTAGACTACGGCAATTATTTAAATTTTTATCCCACTCGAGAGAGCCCTTTTGAGGGGGGGGGACTTTGTGTCAAATTTTGTCCTCCTGAGGAGACTAGTAAATAAGGAATAGAGTCAATGCGCATACACAAAAAATAGAAGATACATTAGAATCAATCTCTTTTCTCTCCAACCAAAATATAAATTATCTACAATCATATAAATGTAACTTTTCTCTGTGTGAGTTCATTCCTTATAGACTCCGAAACGGCTGAACAGATTTTCTGTAAAATTTACAGAACTTTAGTGTATAAGTCTGAGAGTAATCTTAGTTAAGTTTTATCTCAGAATACCCCTAATAATTACCGATAATAGAAACTGTTATTTTAATTTATCTATCATTGGTAAAGCCATTTTTTCCATGCCATCGCTTAGCAACAATGATAGAACAACGGGCCATGAAAATTCTACTGTGGGTAAGTTGATAACATGTTTTATTTATGTATTTTTTTTTTTGCATGACATGGTCTGTAGGTTCACACTGTCTACGTAAATTTCTTAATTTTTTTTCATTAACTGCAAAGAATTTTATAAGACTTGAAATTTTACGTGTTTTTTTTTATTGTTTTTTTTTTTGCATGACGTGAGTGTAGGTTCAAACCCCACACGTAAATTTCCTAATGTTTTTTTTTCGTTCACTGGAAAGAAATTTACATAAAATAATTTGATTAAAGAAACAGTAGGTTCTCTACAGTGCAATGTAGAATAACATATATTTTGAACTAAGTTACTGCATTGAGGCATGTGAAGCTTCCTCCCGGGCGATTTCACGGATTTCGATAACAATAAAAATATAGGAGTGTGAAATATTCGTTGATCATCATTCAATCCCGGGCAACGTCGGATCTCCCTGTTAGTATGTCTATATTTATGCTCTCTAGGTTTTAGAACATGTCATATTGTAGAGACAGCTTTGGCATGTAAACAGATTGCTCACGTGCATTAGATCATGTAGCAGCAGAAAGCTATTATAGCAATAGCGAATGTAGAGTTACTCTCATCCTTCTAGTAGTGTAAAGGTTTTCTCTCTCTCTCTCTCTCTCTCTCTCTCTCTCTCTCTCTGTTGTAATAGTTGCTGTAATCATGAAAACAACACCATCAAGTGGTAGTAATACTGAATCGGTAGGTGCTCAGTACCCTAGATAGAGCAGGTTTGTGTAATAATACAGTGTGAGGCAGAGCAACTTGCTTAATTAAATTAATTGATATTCCAAATAAGCAAGTGGCTCTGTCCCATCCTGTAAAATAGTGTATTTGCTATGTGATATATGTTTGATGGAGAAGGGAAAGACAAGAAACTCAGCATTGCCCGGAGAATATAGTAAAGCAAATATAGGTTTCATTATATTATGATGGGGGCAGGACAAGATAAGCAACTTTCTTCGGGAATGCATTAAAGCAAACATAGGTTTATTATATTTTTATCGTACATTGCCTGAAGGTTATAACTTTAATACTGCAAGCTCAGGTGGATTTCTTACGTTTTCATTATTATTTTCAATACATTGAGAGAGAGAGAGAGAGAGAGAGAGACAGACAGACAGACAGACAGAGACAGACAGACAGACGATAATACGTTCGACAAACGCCAAAATACTGCAATTGGAGATATAACATCACTTTTGACTTAACTACAAACACTGAAGTCGTGCTAGAGATTACCACCACCATAGCATATAATAAGAGGAAAAAGAACAAAAAAATAACGTAACAAAAACAAAAGAATAAACCGTCCAATTTCCTGAAGATGACTATTCTACTATTCAAAAACATCAAAAAGAAAAGTTGTTGTTACAGAAAGATTGTGGGACAGGAAAGCAGTAAAACAAGGGGAGAACGGTGGACTAAAATGATGAAGGGATGGATACAGAGAGGTAGAGAACTAGCAGTTTTAGAATAAAGATCTTCCACACTTCTTAGCCTCTGCTATTTTTTATAGTCCCTGGGCAACGCTTTACTTTGTGGTTTCAATGCTTTTTAGTGTAGATTTATTATATGATATTATCTGTGTGTAGAGGTGGTCTGTTTCTCTCTTTCATTTTCTTCGGTTGTCTGTCTGCTCTTTCTCTTCCTTTATAGCAGCGTATGTAATAGTTGTCGTAGTAATGAAAACGACACCATTATCACTTTATAATTTTAATCATTTTGGTATAGTTTTAATTGCAAATATTAGTATTTTCACTCGGTCCTCTGAAGAGTGAAGGAAACCTTTAAAATATGTTTACTCTGTACTGCAGAAATAAACCAGCATGCTTGAGTTAGCAATGGTAGTCCATCCATGTGGATGACGACGTCTTCTTCATTTATTTATTTTTTTATTTTTTTATTGACTCTGTGTCTCCGTTGATGACTGTGAAGCCTGATGCGTGATCTACACTGCTTTGCACAGACAGAGCACAGAAAGACAGGATTTGGGTTTTGATGATGAATGGCTGCCGCTCGTTAGTGTCTTAGTGTGCGACGCTCCATAGCTGCTCGCTCATGTTCATTGATGAAGAAGCCTATCCCACTATCATGTGGAGCGCCAAGTGGCTCTGTCCGCTGCTAAAGTCTCCAAAAGATTGAAGAGGATATTGCAGCGCTTGAGGGTGATCTTGATGCAGTCTATGTAACGTTTCTTCGGTTAGCCGATGTTTCATTCGCCGTGTGTGAGCTGACCAAAGAGAACTCTTCAAGGTAGTCTGTTTGAGGGCATCTTGATGACGTGGCCCAACCATCGAAGCTGACGACGGATAAGGAATAACTCTAGAGGGACAACACCAGCTCTCCTGCGAATGCTTAACTACACTTGTCATTTAACCACATACTTCTCTTTTTATGAAGAAGGATTTACATCACTAAGGGAGAGCAAATTTCACTGTTTTTTTTTTTTAACCGCATTGCTCCCATTATTTTATATACAGATCAATGAAGATGGACCTTACGGAGATGAAAAAAATATCAGTTTTATTCTTAACTAGCATTTCAGCCTGGCGTTGCCCGAGTGTTTGGAGGTGTATGTTGAGCAAAAAAAAAAAAAAAAAAAAAAAAATGAAAGCAATGAATTTTTTTAAAAATTTCAGCCCTATTATGACCCCTTAACATTCATTGTTTTGGGCTCAAATCAAGTTCTTAAGTTAGATCCATGTCCAGGGAACCTATATTTAAAATTTCAATTGTTTATACCCAAAATTGGCGGAGGAGTTTGGTAGAGTTCTCAAAGGTCAAATCGTTGAACTTTGACCCCTTAACAGCCAAATTTCTGGCCGAAAACGGATTACAAAGATTTTTCCACATCTCAGTACCCTGTATATCAAATTTCGAGTCTGTAGACTTAAAATTGAGAGAGTTATTGCGTAGGGAAATATACACAGACAGACACACAGACACGTTCACTTTTATAGATATATAGATATAAACTAATATTTAGTTCAAACGATTTTTCACATTATTATATGATGAATTTTTACTTTTTTAATGTTGAGTGTATATAAAAGTATGTTGGGATAACACTTATTTTTTTTTATCTTATATAAGTGTGAGATGCGTGACTTCTTCAGTTAATTACAAATTACAACAAACGAAAATACTTAAACAAGATGTTTTATAAAACATAAATCAATCCGAGAACTAAAGAATATTTAGCCTGTAGTTTGTGTCGTTATGATATATGAGGGGGGGTAGGCTTTAAGGTTGGTTGGTTGGTTGTTTGTTTTTGTTTTACGGCATATCAACCCTTTTCAGGTTATTTAATGCCGAATCCAAAGATTTTGAAGAAAACTTTTTTTTAATAGAATATATTTGTTTTCACGTCGGTTTCTATTTAACCCATAGTTGGGACCCTAGCAGGTACTACCACTCCGGGTCAGAGTGGACCTGGGAGCAATGGTAATTAAAGGGTGGCTCCACACTCCCTAAAGCCCGCAAGCTGGGGCCTCACCACTGGATATAGTTTAAGGTCATATCCAGGACTCCCATTGAGGGACTTTTACCCTCTGCAGGGGGGGGGCAGTCGGCATATTCTAATGCCTCACCGACAGGGCCTAAGCTTTAAGGAGAAATAATAACATCTTTTGAATAAGAAAAAAACGACTTTTGTTCAGCTTTTTTTAACGTCTACATAAACCGCCAGAAGATGCTAAACCGCTTATCCAATCAGAAGACGAGAAAAAGCGGACAAGTTAAATTGAAAATTGATTATATCGTAATTTGATGATTGTGAAGAATTTCCAACATAGAAAAAACAGTCAACAAATAGCACCAAGGGCAACAATGTTACGGTAAAAGTAACAAAAACGGTTTGTATAAGAATTAGTATATAACATTAGTGAAAAAAGTCAGTAGAATTTGCGTTGTCGTTTCATTATGAACTGAAATAGAAAGATTTATGTATGGTCTTAAATTTTAGATGATCCAGAATTCAATGCAAAACATGCGAAGAAAATGGAGAAAGAGTTGAAGAAGATGGAGAAGAAAGAAGCTTCTTCTTCTGGGAAAATCGGCTTCCGGGCGACGGCAAAAGCGACCACATTTGCTTCGAGGCTCTCTCCAAAGACGCAGAGAAAGAAGGACAGGCTCCTCAATGCGACTTCTCAGTTGAAGGTCAGTTCTCTCATGCTTCCACTGTTCCTATCTATCCATCTCTCTCTCATCCCCCACAACACACACACACACACACACACACACACACACACACACACACACACACACACACACACACACACACACATATATATGTTCCACCTATTATAAAATACTTTTTATACTAAATCTTCTCGGAAAATTCCATGAGTTAAATAAATATTATATAAAATATATTCTTTGTTATATATGAATATTTTAGACATACAAAGTATGTAACTTTGCCTTTATTTGATTATAAACTTTCTTATATATATATATATATATATATATATATATATATATATATATATAATAAAATATATATATAATAAAATATATATATATAATATATATATATATATATATAATAAAATATATATATAATAAAATATATATATATAATAATATATATATATATATATATATATATAATAAAATATATATATAATAAAATATATATATATAATAAAATATATATATATATATATATATATATATATATATATATATATATATATATATATATATATATATATATATATATTTGCAGGATGAAATAAATATATAATGGCTAGAATGTTGGTTTCGGTTATTTCTTTTTAAGTTTTAATCTTGCTCTGTATTACATTGAGCTCACTTAGTAAAGATTTCCTACAGAAATTACTCTATCTCTCACGGATTCCGCGCACGCACACACACACACACACACACACACACACTAAGATAAAAACTAAGCAATTCATGGTAGCTTTGTAGTAACAATTTATATAGCCGCCTATCATGGCTTTTTTTAGACCGACTACAATTCATATCTTAGAAACAAATGGATACACGCCCCCTCCTCACACGCACCTGCTGAAATAAATTGGTGGAATTGATTTCAGATCCCGTTTGTTTTCTGACTATGGATTGTTGAGTATATTCCATGGTCTGTTCTTATTTATGATTGCCCTATACTGTAAACACTCTAATTGGATTTATCCTGCAAATAACTCCATATAGATTATTTAATCTACTTGGATCTACAAATTACATATAGATATATAATTATATCATATACAATCCACCTATATGCCTGTATACATGTATGTCAGCTATTTTACTTAACTTTCCTAGTTAGACACAAGGTTAAATGTTGAGTTGAAAAGCTATTGCACTTGGTTTAGCCCAGTCTGGCCTACTAAAAATGTATGAGCAGACTGTTGGTATTCTCCAGAAGGAAAAAACAATTGAACGCATTATATATATATATATATATGTGTGTGTGTGTGTGTGTGTGTGTGTGTGTGTGTGTGTGTGTGTGTGTGTGTGTGTGTGTGTGTGTTCCGAAGTACTTTTTAGAGTTATCTAGTATCCAATTTTTAAAATTTTTCTAAATTATTTTTTTTTTGTAATTATCGCAAACTGTATATATGTTTATAATTATCTAATTTACACAAAAGAAAAACATGCTGCACTTTTCTCTCTTAGTATATATACCCCTAAATAACCGACCCTCTCGTCATTGACCATTTTTACTCTTGTAAAAGCCTACAATATACTGGCGAAACGTCGAACTTCTAGGTCGTTCCACTTCCATTTGTAAAACTATATCCTCGGATTTTTACCCACTTTTCATATATATATATATATATATATATATATATATATATATATATAGATATACATGCACGTATGTGTTTTAATATAAATGCAGATGAAAACATGTTTAATACATCATATATATATTGTGATAAAAACAAATGATAACCTGGTGTGTTAATAAGGAAGATCTCGATTTATGGGCTGTGAAATTTTTGACAACTTGGTTTTTCTATGCGCTGATGAAGCCCAGTTGTGCAAAACTATAATTGGTAAACTATCATATACTTGTACGCCAACACTGGGGGCTGAAACAATTGTACACACCGTGTTACCAGTAGAAGACAAACATTTTGGAAATGAATAAATACTTGTCTTTCTATTCCTTTCAACGCAGTATTTTTAAAAATATATATTTATAGCTTTAGTATTGCACTATTGCGCTATTAAATAGTGAACTTTGTTATTTAATTATTTATGTCATTATATTCTTTTCATTGTTGTGACTCTCTAGTATATATCCGTCACAGTTAGACACAGTTAATCAACTGAGAACCACATCACTCTATATAAAAGCATGTAAGATATCAATAGATACTCACTCGAGAATCAAAACAATGAAAAGAATATACTGTTGTCCTAGCCCTAGTCATTACTAACACAAGTAGTCAAATTACATATGAACATATGTTTTACTTATATAATCAGTTATGATTGCGAAAGCATGGAACACTAGTGTCTGTAGATATTAAAATAATTATTTATAATTTTTAGTTCTTTACGAAGAAAGTTATTCAAATTGAGCACTGTCTGAGAAATAAAGGTGGTCGACTGTGAGGCAAAACTGCCTTTGCAGCTGGGTTCGAATCTACTGACCAGTAGCAATCATCATTTCCTGCACTGATGATTGCGAAAGCATGAAACACTAATGTCTGTAGGTATTAAAATAATTATATACATAAGGTGTGTGTAGTATTTTTTCAATGTATTCTAATCTATTATTTACTAGCATGGTCGCCCGGCATTACTTGGTTGTAAATTACGCTTAAATATGATATTTTACTTTATTCAAATTCCGTATTTATTATACAATCAGTTCTCTATCGATTATTATATTGTAGCCAACATATAATAGTGATTTCAAAAGTAAAAAAAAAATATGACTTGGATGCCATCCACTAGAAACGCCTTATTCCTTACGTTATGACTTAAATTTATATATATACAAAAACTGCAAAATATAACGTTGTTTAACCTATAGTTACTGTATATTTGCGCATGTGCAGAAGTAACATATTTAGCTGACTTACTTTTGCTAAGGTCAATGTATTTCTTTTCAGTTTTGACCCGTTTGTAGCTTTGTTTACCAGCTAAAAATCAAATCGAATTTTTTCCACAGGTCCAAAGTTTCAAGTCTGTAGACCAAAAAATTAAGAGAGGAGTTTGATAGAGACTTTATGCACATACACAGACAGTGGCCACTTATATATATATATATATATATATATATATATATAGTATCTATAAATCTGTGTGCATTAAAAAACATTATTTGTATTTTGCGCTAAAAAAAATTCTAGTGCAAATGCAAATAAAGTTATAATGTTTTTAATGCACACGGACTTTATGGACATCCTGTATGTTTAAATATAATGTATATATGTGTGTGTGTGTGTGTGTGTGTGTGTGTGTGTGTGTGTGTGTGTGTGTGTGTGTGTGTGCATTCATGTGTTATATCTTTTTCATCCTAAATGCACAGTTTAAAAACTATGAATAAATAGAAAAATGAAACCAATCATCCAATTAGAAACCATAAAATATAATTAATTAATTAATGAAAGTTCGTTTTTGAAATTAATATGCAAATTAGTTAACCTTTATTTAGTTGCTCGCATATCCATGACTGAGATTATTAAGAAGTTCGTTTCAATAATTTTTAAATCGAAAAAGTAAGATTTTAATATCAATGTAAGTGCGACGAAAATCTCAATTTTATATCGATAATTAATGGTCCCCATGCTGTATTGGATTGTATACTAGGTCTACTTAGGGTGTCACTGTCACATAACATATGCGCTGTTTTGCTGCTTCCTTGAGACGTCGTCCTCATCACCATTCTTTTCTTCCTATAAGTTTTTACTTCATACTTATAAGGGCTGGTGGTTTATTTTTTTCCCTCTACATGTGGCCAGTTATATTCAACTTCAAGACGAATGAACACGTCCAAAGCAATGGCAGAAACCCTAAAAGAAGACCTCTAGTCTGCAGTGGGGACAAAAATGTATGGTTACATTCAATGCTGCCAAGACTAAGCTTCTTTCATAACAAGAAACCTTCTCAACCACTAATAGCCATGACTAATGATACATTAGCTGAAAGTATTTCGTTCAAACTCCTTCAGTTAACACTTACACGGAACATGAATTGGAACAGATACATCGAAGGCATTGCCAAGGTTGCTGAAAAGAAGGTGAGCTCTCTCTACCATGCTAGAAAGTTACTTATGCCTGAGAATATCCTGTACCTCTACAAGGCCATCACTAGCCCATGTATGGGATATTGTTGCCACATTTGGGCTGGTACATGTGCTACTAGTCTCTCATTCCTGGACAGGGTTCAAAAGAGAGTCGCCAACCTAATAGATTCTGCATTGTCAGCTAGGTTTCAACTTCTGTCTCATGGACGAAATGTTGCATCCCTCTGCCTGTTTTACAAGTATTTTGCTGGTACGTCCTCTAATGAACTACAAGCCCTTGTACCCCATTGACGTAAATACTCCGACAAACCTGACAGGCAGCAAAATCCCACCCCTACACAGTAGAGATCTCCAGATGCCAGAAAGCCTTCTGCTCTATTTATTTTCCTTAGGACTGCTAGACTTTGGAATTCCCTTCCAGATTTCTGTTTTCCTGACTGTACTGACATGCAGAAGTTCAAGTATAATGTAAAAGACATCTTGCTGCTCAACTCCCTACATAATATCCCTGCAAATTGTATCTCAGATAGTAGCCTCCTACATCAAAGTAGCACTGTGCCTTGTTTGGGGTGAAAATGTAAAAAAAAAAAAAATTATCAATCCTCATCTCAGAAATTGTACGTCTATGTGGCAAATTATATTTTCGGATATAAACTGAAATCAATTTCAATACATACTTAATTTAATTTGCACCTTAAAAGAGGAATATTTACTTTTACTTTGCAGTTCAATCAGATACTCAATAATTTATATCTTAAAAAAAGAAAAAGATCGATATTCCAGCTGTTTGCGTTTGTGAATTTACAAAAAAAGTTAATTCTCCTTTTGAAAAATAAAAAAATTATTGAATTCGAAATTAATTTCACCCTGATATTATTTAGACATTGATTGCAATTGTAATATTGGGCTTATTCGGACTACTGTTCTCATCTTGTGTGTTCTTCATATAAACTTTCGGCCTATGTGACTTTCGATCTTCTTCAGATCTACCTCGTCAAACTCGGGAATCTGGAATAACACGCAAGATGAGAACACTAGTCTGAATAATCCAAATAATCCAAATTATCAATCCTTATCTAAAAAATTCAGAAACATTGATTTCATTGTTTTTTATTTATTGTTTTTATTTTTTGCTTTTTTGCCTCTGTAAATTTTTTTTTTTGTTTAATATTTTTTGTTATTTATTCATTTTTTTATTAATCCAAGAGTCTTAGAAATACTTCAATATTAAATGAGAGATTAGGAATGAAAGTTATATATAACTTTATTATATCATTTGTCAAAATAAAAGTTTTTTGTCCTTCGGGCCAAGATCACACTGTAGTATTTGTTCTAATGCTTCACTTCACCTTTTCTGTCCTCATTCAAATGGAGGAGAAATCCTTTATGAATGAGACAATTTTTGTTTCTGTTCCTATCCAGAGTACCTCTTTTTGGGGAGCTGGATTTTCCCCACATTAAAACCGATTTTGTCTAACTCTGCCCTCGTGGGGAGGCAAGTAAATAGGAACTTTATTATATCATTAGAACAATAAGGAAAAATAAAGGGGAAAATTAAGAAAAAAAACTCTCGTTAGACCACGGTATTTTGAAGCTAAATGCTTTTCAGCAGAATAAAAGGGACAGAGTTATGCAAAATCCAAATATAAAAAAAACTAGCTTAATAACATATATATATGAAATGAGAATGAAGGAATAGGATAATATGGTAAAAAAAACTCTTCCCTTTTCCTGATGAAAAGCATTTAGCTTCTAAATGCCACGACCCTAACGAGTTTTTTTTTTCTGAATTTTCCCCTTATTGTTCTGATGATATAATAGTTATACATAACTTTCATTCCTCATCTTTCATTTAATATTATTGTTTGCTCCTCTTAATAGTGTTGAGCTTTTCTTTTCTTAATAAGTTTTGCTTTGTTAAAGATTAACTCTTTGATAACATAATTATATATGAAATACATTAATAAAATTTTGTAATTTTTATTTTTTATTTATTACCTTCTTTCACTTCGTCTGTTTCCATTATATATTTTTTTATTTCTACTAATTTATTGTTTAATTTTCTTGTGATTATTTAATATTTCCTGCTTTTTCAAAAAATATATTGCATTCTGGGAGCTTCATTCCTAGGATGATTTACCATTGATGGTGTGTGTATGTGCGGGGGGATATCATTGGTGTCATCGATAATGATGTGAATCTACGGAATTAGTAAGACAAGTTCAAACACCATTGATAATATATTGCATGCATGTGTGCACTAATATCAGAGTGCAGTAGTGCAATGGATGCTAACAGAGACTATGGAATCAACAAGTCAAATTTATCATATTCACTTTTAAAGTAACGTCACACACGTTTACATACGTTTTACCATGTAGAAACCCAACATGTTGTAGATTCCAGACAAAGAAAAACTCGACTCATTTTTTCCTGTTGAAACATCTCCTCTCTCTCTCTCTCTCTCTCTCATCTTCTACTCAACTCCCCACAATCTCTTGTTAGACTTGATCCCAAATAGTAGCGCCTTATGTCAATGTGACAATTTGTCTTATTTGGGGTGGGGAAAAAAATTCCTTGCAAGAAAAGTTTCACGGTGGTCGACCAGGAAAATCATACTCAATCGTGTACATCATAACAACCATAAATGAGACGCCATCTTGAATATGTTGGAAAATACTACTCGCTTTCTACATGGTTTTCCAGTTTCCATTCAAAGAATGTACAAATAAAGTTTACAAGGATAATTGAAGACAATCCGATATAAGAGAAGGATTGGAAAATCGGGCATTACCATATGTCTAAATTATGAGGGGGATTTAATTGAATCCTTTAAAAATAAAACAAGCAAAACGATTATTATTTTTATTCCTAATTGTTAAACCAAATCGAGCAATGTGATCACTCACAGCAATAAACATTGACATTTTTTATTTTTAATGGGGAAAACAAATTACAAGTTTCGAGAGCATGTCAAGAATATAATCAGGACGCTTCACCACCGAATCTACATGACTTCTCCAGTTTTCTCGATCTTGCATGAGAGTTTGCAGGTCCCAAACACTTTCCAATCCTGTGTTCTGTAGCAGGTTATCAATGTAGGTCATTCATCTTCTACCACGGTTTGGGTGTTCACCTGTTGTGTCTCGTGCAGGGGCTGACTATTCTCATTCTTCTCTGCTGTACTTTTAGTGATACTGGTGGTAGGTCACCATATAGCTCTTGGTTTGTTGCGTAGCTCCTCCATGATGTATTGAGGTCCAACGTCATTTATTTCTGGGTACGTTCCTCAAATAAGGTCTTGTCTCTTGTTCAATGTCTCTCCCGGCCCACACGTCTTTCTCTGTCCTCCTGAACATGATCCTCTTCTCTAACGTAGTCATGAGCATCGTTCTGTGCACACGTTCTTTTTATAATTTTTTTTGCTTGCCATAACGTCACATGGCACCCGGCTCGTCCATTTCCATGCAGCTACCATACACACTCTGTTACATTAATTCCACTAAGAAAGGTATAAATCTCCTCTTCCTAATAACTGGTTTTAAATGAATTATTTGCAATTCTAAAAGGAATTGCATCTTGATATTAAAATAAAGATTTAAAAATTGGAATATCCTTCTATGTGCATATCCTACTGGTCTCGGGTGAGCAGAAGGCTCCCTTTACATTAACCAAGATGTAGGAGAGGGCGCTACTCCGTTTCCAGGCTTACTACATACAGAATAATCGCGTTGACACAATATCACAAAAGTTAAGCAACATAGATACTGATCAATGCCAGATGAGTGATTATTTGAGAAAACCAAGTGCTATGTGTATGAGGACCTAGACACCATCTTATAAGAACTACAAAACCCTAGCATTGTGATCTCCTCTGATGGGGATATATAAGTGACTGGGAATTACTTGTGAATTTGATATTCCCATGAAACTTCCTTCTTTGGTGGAAGCCATTTCAACCGCCACTTTGATAGTGTCAGTCATAATTTTTAATGGAACAAAATACCACAAGACTTCTTCCCTGTTGATTACAGCACATTTTTGTTAAAACCCGCCCCATTAACAATAATCGATTCATATTAGCCATCATTGTCAGTGTTCCTATAGTTTTCTTCATCTTTCAGCCAACAATCATTTCAGTCTTACAAACCATTACCCTCCTGTTGCTCTTAGCCTTGATAAGTGATGATGCAATAGTAAAAAAAAGGTCATTAAGTAGACAAACCAAACGACACTAATGTCTTGAGAAAAGACATCTATTGATTACCTCACTTGTAATATATATATATATATATATATATATATATATATATATATATATATATATTTGTAGTCATTGACATACAGTTCTGTTTCGTTGCATAACAACTCATCAGTGCTGCTAGACTAGCACCTCTCCCAAGCCGAGAATTGAACCTAGAACCATTGCATTGATAGTCAGCAGTTTTACTGATCGACCCACAGGAGCGGTGCCCACAAATAACCTCACCAAATGTCTATTTTCAACAAACATCCGTCCACCAAATACCTGCAAAAATTCTTCTGTTTTAGAAAATATTTGACTTTATGTAATCCACGACTTATATAAGAATCAGGCATTTACTAAGATGGAATACATCATACCAATTGCAGATACATCCTTGAACATCAGTTGAGGGTGCTGTGAAAATCAATGGCATAATTTCGGGATTATATTCTGCATGTATAAAAGAGCCTCTTTTTGTGGGACTTGCTTTTGTAATAGCCCTCCATTACTAGTTTAATTTCTTTTGTGGCCGATTTATTCCTCTAGTGCTCTTTGGTTTGTGCTGATTATATTTATATATCTGTATTTGATTTGCTTTATTCTGTTATCTGAAACAAGGACGCACATTTGCAGAATGCCAATCATGCCCCCCCCCCATGTTGGCTATCGAAACGAAACAGCCCCCACCAATCATGATGTTCAGAGCTTTCTCTTGAGCCCTACAGCTTTAATATTTTTATGGTGCTATTGTTGTATTTGGCAACACCAGGCGCAGTCACATGTTCAGCTTTGAGGCTATTAGATGACTACATAATATCTAAAAAAAATTAAATAATTGATATTTAAAAAGGGAAGTAATTCTTTCCCCTATGTTATCTTCCTTAATATAAACATTTTGAAAAACAGAGTTATGCCTCTTGGATTTGGCTAGCAAACACTGGGAGCATTAATATGGACGTTTCGTTCAGTAATTACAATTAATTACATCCTCATTACAAAGTAATTCTTATCAAGTTGTATTCAAGAATTTGTTTTATCATAGGTATTGTGCTAAGGCAAAGGTATTATGTCATTAATGTCCATTTTACATACTGCCATGTGTTGGACAAATGTTTTGAAAATTGGCTTCCAAACTGTTTCTGGTCAAGTTTTTATTTATCCCTCTTTTCCTCAAGTTCTTTCATATTTTCTTTCTTTTTTTTCTTTTTTTTTTTTTTTTTAGCCTTTACCTTTATCCGTTTTACATCTACTAACTCAATTTTTCTCATCCATTTTTCCTGAGACATTCAGTGTTTAAATGAAACCTTAAAGCAAACTCAGTCTGAAACTCAACTAGTTTCAAGTTATATCTAGGAGTGAAATGTAACGGTTGAATACCACATAAAATAATTTGTAATATAAGGAAATTAAACATTCTTCTGTTGTTGTTGTTGTTGTCGTCGTCGGTGGTGGCGGCGGCGGGGAGAGGACGAAGGAACAAGAATCATTCATCATTCATTTTTTGAATGAATGAGATGAATATTGGTGACATTTGCTTCCCCAATACCTTTTTAGTTAGAATTATTTCTATTCTATTCCATAATCTGTTAAAGTATCCATTGCACCAATCACTCCTTTTAATACACTACAAATGTCAAAATTCATAATCTAGTCGATCAATGGTCATTTGTCTCAAAAAGCGAATGATTCTTTCCAGTTTCGCTTAAGTAGTTGTTATATATATTAGTGGTGGGACGATTCAAATATTTTTCCCAATTCCGATACAATTACCAATTCTATACTAAATTTCCGATCCCGATACAATTACCGATTTTGTTTTTTTTATAAATCTCTAAATATTTTACTATAAAAGTGTTATTTTGTCCTGATTACCGTAAAAAAAATTTTTTTAAACATTCCTATATTTTCTCAAACATAAAAAGTACACTTGTGAGGGGATGATCTAGAGATTTTAGTTTTACTGGAAGTTTAAATCAATAAATATTTATTATTTTATTATTACTACAAGCAGTGGAACATGTTCTTTAAACAAAAATCAAATAAAAAAATAATTTAAGGAATCGGTTTGGGCATCGGAAACAAGGCTCAAATTTTTCCGATTCAGATACCCCAAAAAGCTACGATTTTTCCAATTCTGGATTTCGATTCCAATTCCGATTAATCGTCCCAACACTAATATATATATATATATATATATATATATATATATATATATATATATATATATATATATATATATATATATATATATATATATATAATTATTTGCTGTATATTTATTTTCTATTTGTCGGTCATGTATTATTTAATCGAAATAATTTTGATAATTATTTTGTATGCTTTTCCCAACGCAACTCAAATTGGGAGATTTAATAATTCTTTTTGAATCTACAGAAAACAGATATTCGTTTCTTATTTCAGTTGAAGTAGTAAAACCATTCTACTTTCTTGATTAGAGAAATTTCGTTCTGGTTAATTTGGGTTTTGCATTCTCTCCTTTTTTTTTGTATGCCATAATGAGCTCTTTCAGAGCACTCATCTGTGCCAGGGGCTATTTTTTTTTTTTATTCCTATTTATTTCTTATAGTCATGTTCGCATTGAACTACCGGGTAAGAGACAAAGCAGGAGTTATCAAATTGCTACTAGAAAGTGGTATTTTTTTTTACAAAGATACATTTTGTGATGTTAGACATGGAATGGTTCTACAATTGTTGCAGAAGGGTTTTCTAACCTAAGTCTAAACCTAACCCTAACTAGCAGCTAGTTGGATTTTGTGTTTGTGGTAAAGAAAAACTAAAATGGGCAAGCAAATGAAGGATCATTTCATGTTAATTTTATATACAAAACTGTTCCCCATTCTAAATTCTAAAATAATAATATGAAGTAATCACCTAAAAAAAGTAGAATCCCAATTTCGCGAGGGTGGGGTGGGGAGGTTAACAAGGTGTATTAATCTACAAATGTAAAGAATGTATATCTCGTTCTGAATAAGGAAGTGAAGTTTCTTGGAATCATTGCGTATGATATGTATTTAGAGAAGTATTAGACGCCATCACGATGCAAGAAATATATCGACGTTGAGAAAGGAATAAAAACAAATGATTTTCTATTTATTTTTTTCAATATTGAATCTTACTTTATTTTTCAAAACTTCTACACAGTGATCTAATGTATATTTCGAGGAAAAACTTCTTTATCAAGTAATAGGGGTTTCAAATATTTTGGAATCCCTGTGGATTAGTAATGCTGTTTTATGGTTATTCTGCAGTAACGATCAATGTCCCCTGTTGTCCCTATTTTGTATGAGTTTTAAAAAAATTTTTAAGTGTAGCGCCGTACATACAGGCTATAGAGAAACCAAAATTAACTGGAACGAAATTGATAGCCAAGAAATTTCCAAAGTACCAAAAGAAGTAAAATCTCATTTATTGTCAACTGATAAAAAGTTTTCAAATGCCATCACTTAAGATTTGTTTTCAATATGGCAACTTTTCAATTTATTCTGCTTTTCTTTTTTTTTGTATTTACTTTTTATATTTGATTTGTTTTTATTATAAAAAAGAATATCAAAATTGTTGACTTTGAAAGAAAGAACCAAATAGATTTTAGACAACCTAGAATGAACAATGACTCAAAGGACACATTTTGTTTTCACATTGCCTTTTTTTTATTTCTGGTTGTATAATAAAAAGGAGGACTTATTCACAAAATGTTTTACTAATAGCTTAGAACAATACAATTTTTTACAAGCATGCTTTTAATAAAAACAAAAACAATCTGATTAACAAAACGTTTTGTTTTTTAAATTACAAAAAAAATTTAAAATACATAATTTATTTGACATTTTTTTTTTATTTAAGCAAGATGTATAAACAAACGAATATTAAAAGATAGACTCTTCTGCATTATTGGGACAAGATTTTGTAGCCAATAAATAGAGTTTTCAGATAAAAAAAAAAACAATGGTTTCAACTGATTTTTTTTGTCAATTCTAATAAGTTACAATGGTAGCTTCCAAACTATGCAGTCGAAATTACCTGACTATTACTGAATTATTAAAAAAAAAAAACATTTTAATCGTGTTAGCAGGTGAAAAATTGCCGCCATCTTTTTTTTTTAAATCGAAACGAAAATTTTCCTCCCTTTTGAACTCTCCTGTTCGTTTTCTTGAAATTCTCTTTTTATTTTCTTTAATAAATAATTTTTTACCTTATCGATTTTCGGAATTCTTGGATATAATAATTATAAAAATACGAGGAATACGTACATATCATTGTTTTCATGTGAAATTCAGTATTATCATTTCCGAAATCTCGTCCCAATAGTGTAGAAGCGCCTAAAATATTTTTTAAAAATAGTGGCCAGATATATAGTATCACACAACTTGAAAAGAGTATTTAGAAATATTAGATTGTATTATTATTTTCTAATATTGGATTTTCTACTATAAAAATTAGTATTAGTCACAGATGAAATGCGCATTTCAATAATAACATTTGGATGTTCTTACGTGTCATGTTGAAATAAGTTATCTCACCAAAAATTAGAAAAAAAAATGACCAAGTAGGCCACCTTGAACATTATATTTAAATAAACATCAGTCTAATTGTATTTTTTCGATTCGCCATTGATAAGAACGGAAGTACCAGAAGTTGTCGTAAAACAAGGGAGATAAGTCAGTCTTTCATTTAAGTAAGTAAAAATTTACGACATATGATAAAACTACAATTTAGGAAGCAATTTAATTCTACTTGTAATTAATCATCTGTCATTTGTTTTGAATTTTTGATTATTTTACTTATCCTTATGAGTTATGCTGAAATATCAAAATGTGTTTACTTGAAATGCGAGTTTTCAATTGTGACAAAGAGTAAAAAAGCATGGTAATTTTTTTCTGTTTTCAACCTTAACACTCACTTTTAAAATGACGACTTACGTAGGTTTTAGGGTATGTTGAAAACGAATATCACATTCACATTTGGCGCAGACAAGTAGTTTTCTGGATATTAAGAGATTTTTCCCAATGTATTATTAATAAATGTCACTGGCGTTCAGCGTTCTTAACATGAAGAGGAAATGTTTTGTAACATGCTTGCACATTAGCACTTTTCAGTTGTGAAAAAAAAGACATGGCTTCAAGTAAAACCATAATGGATTACATTGGATGATAATGTTGTTAATATTAAGAAAACTACTTGTCTGTGCCAAATTTAAATGCGAAATTCGTTTTCAATAAACATGAAAACCTTTCAGAGTCGTCATTTTAAAGGTGAGTGTTCATCTGGAAGGAAAGTAAAAAGGAAAAATACCAAATACATAAAAAAAAATTACTAAATACATAAAGAAAGTACTAAATATATGAGAAAATACTAAATACATAATTTTTTTTTCAAGGAAACCAGAACATTGGAAGTCAACAGTAAACAGAAAAAAAAAATCGTCGTTAAAACAAAATGTCTCTTTTTAGTTGTTTCTTTATTCTGTCAAGCATCAAATATATTTGATCCCAAAAGAAAAATCAGTTTTTACGGGATAATTTTTGTCTTCTTTATAAAAAATGCTTCCCGATTGTCCAGCTAATTTTAAGCCAATATTCATCAACTCATCTGTAATATTAAATACTACTCCAATAACCTCCATTTTACTAAACCTTATGAATACAATTTGAAATATATATATATATATATATATATGTATATATATATATATATATATATATAGTAGAAATGGTAATCAAGAAAAACTGAAGAAAGTGCTCAATACTGTTGTAGAGCAAATATGCGTTTTATTTTTTATTACCGTATCTTTCTGTTAAGTTACATTATTGTTTCAGCTACCCGGCCGTTTTTTTTTTTTTTGCCGTCTGTAGCTTCCTCAGATTTTTACAGAACTCCTTTCTGTAAAAATCTGAGGAAGCTACGGACGGCCAAAACAAAAAACGGCTGAGTAGCTGAAACAATAATGTAACTTAACAGTAAGATACGGTAATAAAAAATAAAACGCATATATATATATATATATATATATATATATATATTATGAAAATATAAGTATTTATATATCAATAGGTATGTTTTATAAATAAATACATGATAAATATTTATTATCTACAGACAAACCTGTATCATGTTGACTACCGATCATTGATGTGGCTTATAAAAATGTATCACTCATTTGAACCCTGGATTCGAGTAAATCTACCTAAATATTCTTAAGCATTCAACCACCATGACAGTCATGGGAAATGCAGGAGAAATAAATCCTGTATTTTATTTTCGAGTATATTAAGTTCCACGAAGTATATTAAGTTCCACGAAGTATATTAAGTTCCACGAAGTATATTAAAAATGATGAACAGATAAAAAAGTCTGATGATTTGTTTGGTATATTAAGTTCCACGAAGTATATTAAGTTCCACGAAGTGTTTGATCTGCAAAATAAGAGAACTTTTGCAAAATTTTGCTTGATGAGAAATTTTTCATATTTTTCTAGATTTGAGTAAAAACACAAGCACACAATATTATATAATGTGTGCGAAAAAGTTAATGTGCTAAAACATAGGCGATTAAAATGTGGCTATAAAGTGAACTTTACCATAAAACATTCTTTAAACGAAAAATGCAATCTTTGTATCAACAAGCGGAATTTTTCATAATCATTGGTTCAACTTTTTGATTCAACATGTTGTCTCAGACAGTGATTATCACTGGCAATTCAAGTGAAGCGTTTCCGCCTCCCATAAATGTAATCTGTTGAATCATTAATAAAATGCACAATCCTTTCTGCAATCCAACCATCATTGGTACAAATAAACTTTAGTCTCTAACGAGTTTTAGGCATGAATGTTGAACATCCTTTGTTCTATAGTGGTTCAGTGAGATGTGGGGACCGCTTTGGTGATTGTCTTGTCAGTAGAAATTTTGATTCATGAATGAACTTCATGTTCTCCAGACACTATGTTACTAAAAACATCTTAATATATTCTGATGAGAATCTTCGTGTGTTTGAAAAAAAAAGAAAAGATAAAAAAAAGAATTGATATTTTTTTACTCTGATCCAGCTTTGAAAGACTTTATTTTGAAACATGTGTAAAAGACTGAAATGAATATTTGTTTATGAAATTTTATTTGAATGTATTTTTAAATCAATAAGCAGTAATAATACGTACATGTTATATATATATATATATATATATATATATATATATATATATATATATATATATATACCATGTACGTATTATTATATATATACATTCTATACATATAGTATAGATATACATATAATATATATATTCTATACATATAATATAGATATATATTCTATCCATATAATATATATATATATTCTATACATATAATATAGATATATATTCTATATATATATATATATATATATATATATATATATATATATATATATATATATATTCTATACATAGTAAGCCAGGAACTAAACCCTCCCCTCTTATGCCATTATCGTCTGCTGCGGAATGAAATGAAATTTTTACTTTATTTAACCTTGACGTTAATTTAGACGATCTCTAGGGATCAAGCAATAGGAAGTCGTGATCTCCCAACAAGGCCAGCTGACCGACTTATTTATTCTCCAGACAGTGCTCAACATTTAAGAATTTAATTCTTCAAGGGGCAGAAATAATTATAAATAATTATTTGCTATTTTTTAACACACACACACCTATATATATATATATATATATATATATATATATATATATATATATATATATATATATATATATATATATATATGCATGGTTCAAAGTGAATTAAAGATTTCTGGGTAGTTTTAAATAATGCTTCTCATATGCTAAAAAATAATGATGAAAATAAATTCGCACAATGAATGTAAAAAAGGAACAACAACAACAACACCAGAACGGCGGGTTGTAAAATCGGTCTCGGCATTAGTAGGGTGAATCATAGAGGAGGGGAGATCGATGACAGTTCTAGTAATACTAGCATCGATTTTAAATCGGCTATTCTAACCATAAAAACATGCTTTAATAACTCAGAAAAGAAGAACGACACTTGACTATGGCTATTCATATGGTTTCCGATGAATAATATTGTACCGATCCTTGGGCGGATCATTTTAAAGAGGGTTCCAAAATCTACGGTGCACAATCCAACATGTTATATTTGTTTCAATGAAAAATGAACGATTGTTAGGTTTTCACGGATAAATTATTAGACCAAATGTGTGAAGTATTAATTAGTTGCAAAAAGTCCAAATAAATTCGCCTGGATTAATATAGAAGTGACTAATATGAAATCCTATCATGAAATTACAATTTCAAATATTTAAAATAATACGTAAAACTACCATTAGATATTGTATACACGTTATACAAATTAACACCCCACCCCCGCATTTTCTAGCAAATAAAAGAAGATATGATATAGATAATAAGAAGCAAAAAATGTAAAATATATGTGAATTCTCTGTGGTTTATTGTGCTTTTAATATTTTATAATTAGCTTTCATCTTTGTTAATATGCAAGATAGAGATTATATGCAAGCTATGAATTTGTATAAAGAGTTGCGTCTTTAATGTTAAAAGTCCTATTATTGTGTTTATATTCCACTCAATATTATTATCTTAGATAGAAAAGACTATGGTCTTTGTTTGGAAAACATTTTACTAAGTTAGAAAACAGATTCATTTGACTGTCAGTAATTTATTTGAAACTGATTTAATTTGATATGTTTACATTATTATAATTTAAAAAAAAACTAATGCAAAACATATAAAAAGATTTTAGAACAAATTCGCCAATTTCTTAAAGAAAAAAACATAACAAATACATTAAAAAAATATAAGACATATTAATAAAAACTAAGAACCTCCTTCTACAATTTATTGCACAAATGCTCCTTTCCTTTCAGTAAAACAGCCTATTGCCAACATTTGATGTAAGATTTGAAATTTTAGCGGCTGGTACTTTATTCGCAGCAACTGCAACTGCCTCCCAGAGTTTACACTTGCTGTTGAATTGCCTTCCATTAAAATAAATATCTCTCTCGAGGATGCTCTACAAGTTCTCAATGGGATTCAAGTCACAGCTATTTGCTGGCCATTTCATAAAAGAATCTTCAACAATTTCTCTTTTCTTTCAACCAGGATTTAGTAAACTTTGATGCATGACTTGGTGCGTTGTCTCGCATAAAGATTATATATCTAAGCTTGCCTAAAGATTGCTCGAGAAAATGACATTAAGTTTTGGAATTCATTTTAACCCCGTCTTTAACTGGACCCACGAGCTCATTGTGAATAATCCCAACACATATTATGATTCCATCGCTGCCTTGTTGGCGCTTAAACTATTGTATTGAATTATGTTGCTTGCAAACCCATCTTCGAACCCATCCATCGAGCCCATCGAAGGTGATCCTCGATTCGTCTGGAAATCAATTTTCATGTATATTTTTATCCTACTATTACTAAAATCTTTTTTCCTCGTGTTATTTCGTTATTTTATCGTTTATTTGATTTTTTACATCAGCAAACTTCCTTAATGTTTTTCACCTTGTTTCCCCTGACACCAAAGGAGCTGCAGCGGCCTCAAATATGAACGCAATTAACGCATTTGGGTTTCTTGTTAATTTTCTTTGGATATGTGATAGATAACTTTGTTAAGTTCTTGTGACTTTTTCCCCGTTCATTGAATTCGAACTTGACGTATTTTCTTAATTGATCGATGATCCATTTTCAAATCCTTAGAAACTTGAAGCGAAGATTTTCGTTTGCTAATTTCTTTGATTATATAGTCCTTTTAATTCATTGTTAGTTTTCTTTTATGAGCGATGATACCAAATTCTAGTTCTTGCAAATAATCTCTTGACACTGCGAATTGCTTTCAAATACTAAAATTGAAAATTGAGGCAATTGCTTTCATGCTTACTTGCTATAGATAGTAGTACAAATTATTTTATTGAATAACACATATCTATGAATTTTACATATAATATATGACAATATCTCTTTTGTATGTAATATATAAACGCAAGTTATGTGTTTATGCGAGTGAATGTATCTATATATGTGCGTCTGTGTATGTTCTATACCTGCATATTGACAAAGATGTTATAACAGGTAAGCTTTTCCATTCAGTTGATTTATAAGAAATAAAATGACACTTTTTTTCATAGTTGCAGAAAATTATCCATAAATTATAAAAATACACAAATAAAATGTGGGGTCAAAGGACATAAGAAAAAGAAGTAGTCACAATATAGCAAAACTGACGTGCTCAAATTTAAACCTGCTAAGGATGGCACTTGGACTGTTTGGCCGATTTCATTCAGAAGGCATGCTTTTAAACTCGCTGTGCTGTTGTTGTTTTTTTGTTTTTGTTTCTGATTTCCGCTTTTCTTTTTCTTTTACACAAATTTTACAAATTTATTTTCATTATTATTTTTCAGCTCTGATGAAGCTTTAAGTCGTTGAAACATAATTGCATTTGTGTAAGCCGATTTAAAATGTTTATAATACGTACATGTATAGATATATGTGTATATATATATATGTGCATATATATATGTGTGTTTATATATATGTGCATATATATATATGTAGGTATATATATGTGTATATATGTGCAAATGTGTATATGTATATATATATATATGCATATACGTGTATGTATGTATATGTGTATGTATGCATATATGTATAGGTATTATGTATATTTGTATATGTATGTGTATATATGTGTTTATATATGTACGTATATATATATGTATGTATGTATATGTGTATATTAATGTATGTATTTATATATATGTGTGTGGTTATGTATATATATATATATATATATATATATATATATATATATATATATATATATATATATATATATACAAACACAACAAGAAAAATATCGACAATACAAAAGTACACTGGTGAATATAAAATTACTTATCAATTCAGTTAGAAAGATGCATCAAAAGGAGTAGAGGGTTATATAATCGTTTTATGCCTAGGCATTTCGAAGTCTAATGCTTCTCATCAGAAGAGAAGAGATAGTGCTAGGCAATAGATAAGAAATGTTACGTCTAGTGATAAGTACATTAGGAGTAAAGTCCATTCCTTATTTTTTATCTAGCACCCTCTCTCTTTTTTTCCTGATAAAAAGCATTAGGCTTTGAAATACCTAGGCATATACAGTTTTTATAAACGATACTTCTTTCGATATACCTTCATTATTGAAATGATAATTAAATTTATATGCAGCAGTATATACCTTTGTTGTGTCGATAATTAGCCTTGTGCTTAAGCTCCACTATGAATATGGAGTTTTTTGTCATCCTTATCAGTTTTTATTCAGAGAATTCTCGATACTTTTTGATTCCTTTATATATATATATATATATATATATATATATATATATATATATATATATATATATATATACAGGGTTTTTAGAGAAGAGAAATGATTTAAATGCTAACTTAGGTATGTACGAGCATAATATTTTCGTTACAAGTAACATTATACAATAAAACGATCGTTACTTGATGCTTGCAGTTTCACGAAATTACTGGAGATCCCACATGTTGGACTAATGAATATCAACTTTACTCATTATTCAGACCATCAGATAAAGAATAGAGACACTTGATATAGTTAAGCCCAGTGGACAGGTTTGCAGTATTTCTGTAAAACTGCAGGCATCAATACTTGATTGAATTATTTCATTATGCTATTTGTAATGGATACACACACACACACACACACACACACAACACACACACACACACACACACACACACACACACACACACATATATATATGTATTTGTATATGTGTATATGCATATATATATACGTATATCTATGTATATATGTGTATATGTATATAAATATATGTATATATATATGTGTGTGTGTATATGCATATATATATATATATATATATATATATATATATATATATATATATATATATATATATGAGGGCGTTCTAAAAATAATACCTTTCATTTTCTTTATTCCAATCGAACAGATCAAAAGCAGTTACTAATTGCATTATTATGATTGTTGAATTTATGCATTCATAACCTGAAAGTTTCATCTCTTTGTTGCAGATATTGATTGTGTGTGACTCTCAGAAAACAACACCGTTCATGGACGTGTGTCAGAAACAGAAATGCATCATAAAATTTTTAACAAAAGTTCACTGAGAATCCTTGTCGACCCTTTTAATTGTATTTTGTAGCTCTTTAACATTTTGAGTTTAAAAAAAATAGGAAGTTTTACTTTTGGAACGGCCTCGTATGTCTGTGTGTATATGTCTAAGAAGCTTTTAGTAAAAAAAAAAATGTAAAAATTCAAAATAAAGAATGCAATTAAAATTCCCAGAAACAAAAACAAACAAATTTAACCTATCGCGGACTTACCACGTGCATAATCAGATTTTAAAATATCTACAATGACAATATATATATATATATATATATATATATATATATATATATATATATATATATATATATATATATATATTACAATTAAATTTATCAAAATGATCCAAGATGGTAAAACTAAAGTATATCATGAATATTAAAGAATTAATATTTATAAAGTAATCTCAACCAGCTCGATAAAACCAAATAGGAGATAGAACTTATAATAAGAGTAAATAGTTAATAAAACATGTTAAAAAAACACTTTGGAAAAGAGTTAAAAACACATTTAATCTGAAAAGGAAACACTTAATAAGTGGATAGTCCTTAATCCGCACAGTTTCAAAGAAATACTTTCATTCTCATCAGAGGGTAGGAATTAGCAAAATGTGGGATCGGATTTTGCTTGCAAAAGTATTTGATAAAACTGCAATCCCTCTGCTTCACTTTTTGTTATCAAGTAAGATCTTTGACTTACTTGTTGTTTCATCAAATACTTCTGCACGCAAAATCCGATCCTGCATTTTGCTAATTCCTACCCTCTGATGAGAATGAAAGTATTTCTTCGAAACTTAGCGGATTAAGGACTAGCCACTTTCCCACTTTCCTTTTCGGATTAAATGTGTTTTTAACTCTTTTCCAAAGTGTTTTTAACATGTTTTATTAACTATATATATATATATATAAGGCTACTTTCAATGCGGTAGATGTCGTGTTAGTGCAAGAGGAAATGATCATAAATAAATGCACCGATTCAAAGTGATATTTTTAATTCAAATAAATTTAGTCATTTTCATTTTTCTGTATACATTTCATTGTTATATAAAGTCCGAAAGGGTGTAAAATATATTTTAATATTTCCGGAGACACACTCCTCTGTTTCAAAAACAAAAATTTTATTCATCGTTCGTTGCTGGAAACCAAGCGAATGCTTTTCACTTTTACTCTTTCCACTTGTTTTTGTTTATTTACTCTTTCAGCAGTTCAGTCATTACCGCATTGCAAACAACCTTCATATATAAAATACCTACATATTTATTTAATAGCAATGCTTCCAGCAAACTTTTGCCAATATACACGGAATATAAAGAAGAAAGGAAACATATTATTAAAAAAAAATAAATAAATAAACATACTGACTTGGTTATTTTTTTTTTTTTCGTACGTTCTGATGACAAATATATTTTTGGAAATTTCAGATCTAAAGGATTAATTGAATCTAAATTACAAGAAAAAATAAACAATTCACTTTTTTAATCATATTTTTTTGTTTGTTTCTTATAAATGTTCTTTACATATTCCCCAACTTTATTAATTTTCTGTTTGCAATGTTGAGCATCGATTGTCATTTTAGGACTTTCTATGTTATTCCTGTATACGGTCATTTAGAAAATCCTTGAAAATATAATTATAACAAGTTTTGCATATATATATATATATATATATATATATATATATATATATATATATATGTATATATGTATATATGTATATATATATGATATATATATATATATATACTGTATTAACAAAACCAAGGCTTCAAAAAAGGAATTGATAGCAACAAAAAGTGTATTTCATTGTTTACAATTCTTTCAATACCGGTTGGACAATTTCAAGCATTATGGCGTTTGAAAATCTTCACATAACCAGCCTTTTTTCAGACTTCTTGAATAAAAAACCCTTAACAATAGAACATTATTTAAAGAAATATATAATAATATAATATATATATTTCATATATATATATATATATAGAGAGAGAGAGAGAGAGAGCCAGAGAGAGAGAGAGAGAGAGAGAGAGAGAGAGAGAGAGATAAAAAGAAAAAACCAAAATGTTAATGTGTTCATCAACGTTTCGTTTTAGTTTAAGATTTCCTCAGGATGATTGATTTGAAGAAATGAAATACAAGTATAATATTTTAAAATATATTTCACAACAAATATATTTTTTTAAAATTTGTCCTTGTATTTTATTTTTTTGAATCAATCATTCTGAGATAGTCTTGAAATGTTTGTTTTTTTTTACTAATGTTCACCCTTTATAAAGACGTAAATGGATGGTAACATTTAATGCTAGTAAAACTAAGCTGCTCTCCTTTAACAATTACAAGAAGCCTCTCCAACTCCCTATATCCATGAAAAATAGCACCCTACCTGAGAATTCTACCTTCAAACTCCTCGACCTAACATTTTCGGGCAATATGAACTGGAACAAATACATAGAGGACATTGCAAAGGCTGCTGCAAAGAATGTGGGTTCCCTCTATCAAGCTAGAAGACTACTCACGCCTGAGAGTATCCTGTACCTTTACAAGGCCATCATTCGCCCATGCATGGAGTATTGTTGTCACAGCTGGGCTGGTACATCTACCACTAGTCTCTCCCTCTTAGATAAAGTCCAAAAAAGAGTTGTCAATCTAATCGGTCCCACTTTATCAACTAAGCTCCAGCCCCTGTCTCATCGCCGCAACATTGCATCACTGTGCCTGTTTTACAAATATTTTAATGGAATGTGTTCTGATGAACTTCTTTCACTTGTATCCCCTCGATGTACATATCCCCAACAAACCCGCTTAGCAATAAGATCTCACCTCTTCACTGTTGTTGTACCTAAATGCCAGGAAGCTTTCTATTCTAATAGTTTCTTCCCTCGAACAGCTAGACTTTGGAATTCCCTTCCTCCTGCCTGCTTCCCCGGCTGTACTGATGATATGCAGAAGTTTAAATGTAACATAAACAAATATCTTGTTAATCTTTCCTAGACGTGGCCCCAAATTGTAACCCCTTACGACAAAAGACGAAACGTTGATGAACACATAAATAATTTGGGTGTGTTCCCGTTTTCATTTCTTCCATTACGTTGTAATATGATTTCCGTAATTATCGTATATATATATATATATATATATATATATATATATATATATATATATATATATATATGTTTAAAGAAAAAATAGAAAAAACCGAATGAAATTATTAAAAAATCAACGTTTCGTCCTTGTCTCAGAGGACATCTTCAGGATAATTGAAATAAAAATGTGATAAAAGAAAAAGTCATAGATCGTGCGAAAAAGGACAGTTTTTTAAAATCCAACCCATGTCGGGAAAGGACGAATATGTGTGCGTCCTTTCCCGACATGGGTTGGATTTTAAAAAACTGTCCTTTTTCGCACGATCTATGACTTTTTCTTTTATCACATTTTTATTTCAATTATCCTGAAGATGTCCTCTGAGACAAGGACGAAACGTTGATTTTTTAATAATTTCATTCGGTTTTTTCTATTTTTTCTTTAAACATAACGTCAACCACCGCTGGTACATTTTTTCATTCCTTATACATATATATATATATATATATATATATATATATATATATATATATATATATATATATATATATATATATATATATATAAGAATGGGAACCAACTAAGCACACAAAAAAATGCAAATAAAATATTGTGGTTAATTGCGTCTCCTTCCTCTCTTTCATACATTATGCAATACTTCTATATAAATATTTACTATTATTAATTATAGATACTAATAGTTCATACTTACGCAATCTTCAGAGTAGGAAATAATAATTACTGCTGGTCGAAAGGATTCAACTCCATTTGCAAAGTTACTTTTAACTCTACACTCTGATATTAAACTCTTAGGCCATCATGTATTATCATGAGATAGAAGATTATTTAAATTCTATATGAATGTCAAATATACGGGCATATGAAGTAATGTTCAACTCTAGACTCTCTCTCTCTCTCTCTCTCTCTCTCTCTCTCTCTCTCTCTCTTAGATAGAATTAAAACAAACAAACAAAACCATAATGGATGTCAGCCCCTGTCCCATCACCACAATTTTGCATCCCTTAGCTTGTTTTACAAGTACTTCAATCGAATGAGATCCAATGAATTTGCTGCATTTGTGCACCCGTCAACGTAAATACTGTCCCACATCAAACTGAACAATCACCAAAATCCCACCCCTTTACTGTTAAGATTCTCAGATGTCAACAGGCTTTCGATTCTAATAAATTTTCATGAATTGTTTGCCTTTGGAATTATTTCCCTGCTCCCTGTTTCTTCAACTATGAAGTGATTATAAATAAAAAAAAAAAAGGCGATGGATTGATACTGTGCTAATAGAATTATTTCCCCTTAGAATTTATCTTAGCTTAGAACTATATCATTCGACTCTGACGTTATTCTTAAAGTCTTTTTCTGCCTGTTGCATTGAGTAATAGCACGCTAATAGAGTTACTTCCCCTTTAATCTAAATTTATGTTCTTAGAAGAAGGATTTTTATTCAATGCAGTGATTAAAAAAGAAAGCACTCTTATCTCTTGATTTAACATCAACTGGAGAATCCTCCTCCCATTACTAAATTGCTAATCCAACTCCCATCCAGCTGAGGGAGATCATAATTGCTGTTTAGGAGATAGTAGGCTTAAATGAGATCACTGCACAAACGTCAGAACTCAAGAGGTTATGTTATTTTTTTCAGCGGCCTTCATAGGGCAAATCCCAGAGTCCCTGCACCATTCGAGTAGCTAGTTATTGAACACTTGTCAGATGTTGGATATCATTTAAGCCCAGGTTGTTTTCCATGTGTTCTTACAATGTCACAACGAGACTAGATGTTCATTTTTTTTCAACAAGATTCATTGAAAAGAACAGAAATAGAAAACAAGCCACCTTTTGCATGCGTGCGAAAGAGATAGATCGAGAGATAGTCTATCTCACTACATGAGTGCACACATTTGTGTGTGTGTGTGAGAGAGAGAAAGAGAGAAAGAAAGAAAGAAAGAGATGGCCTGACTCACTATTTCAGCCATCTTTCGATTGCTATACCCATTTTGGGAACAGCATATGAACATGTCTTATTGAAATTTCACCAGCTAAGAGAGAGAAAAAAGACTTCTTTCAAAAATCACATAGTTTGCATAACTTCTGCCCAGTTGCCGTTTCTGGTCCTTGACCTTTTCCACTTAAAACAAAACTACTGTGTAACATTGTACAAATGTAAAAGAGATGAAGGGTCGTATACTAAGAAAAATTGGAAAAATCAACGTTTTATAGGTTAGGTAACTTGGAAAGGAAATTAAAAGCTCATAGGCCAAAAGAGACTGCGGATATTAAAGGTTTATAGGCCATTTAAATTAAGAATGTTAAGGATACATATACCTAAAAGACTTAGGATATCAGAGGTGCATCGACCAAGAAGACTAAAAATAGAGACCAAAATGACTTGTGATATCAGATGGAAAATCTACGGATATCGGCGAGGGATAAGTCAAAATATTTAGGGATATCATAGGCCTATAGGCCAATAAATCTAAATGAATACGAGGTAAGAAGGTAAAAAATCTCAAAGACCACAATGACAAAATGGCTAAAGGCATTAGAAGTCGTTCATGTTTTAAAAAAAGAAATTCAGACTAAAAACGATTTCTAATTTTATTTATTTTTTCCTGAATTCAACAATTTTCCTTCATTTACAAAGATCAGTTTGCTTTATCCAAGCACCGCCCAGTCAGCCATCTTTATCCAAAATTTAACACCACAATTCTAATTGTCTTTGTTGGCATTTTTATTTATTTCAAGCTGATATTTTGTTTTTGTTTTCTTAGTCTTAATTTTTTATTCTCTTGTTTTATTTTTGTTTGTTTTTAATTTGTAAAGAAATTTATTTTATTTAAAAACAACAAAAAAATATCAATAATGATATCCCTGCTGCCAACTTTGACAGGGCTTGTTCCCCAGAAAATTTGCCCATCATGCCCCTGAAGGTGAGCAATGCCCAGCAGAGGAAGAAGGAAAAAGTCAAATGTCTTTGATCACGGTAATCTCCCCTTAAGGATTTGTGGCTGCTTTTGATTTTTTTTTCTTCACTACTTTTCTTTCTTTCTCTTTCTTTTATCTTTCTCTGTTTCTCTTTCTAGTACTTACTTTTTCTTATCTTTTTTATCTTCCCTCACCCCTTCCTCTGGTGATGGTTTCATTCATGAATTTCTTTGTCTTTTGATCTACTAAAATCTTCTCACTTTTCCCTAATCATGTCGTTCTCTCTGTTCGTATCTCATCTGGCTAATCTGAGTGTTTTGCTTAGTATCCGTGAACTGAGCTTGACCGTTTCTCCACCTCTAAATGCTAGGGGGGGGCGGGTGTAATGCCTGGATGGTGACTCTTTCTGAAGTTAATGCCAACTGAATTCTAGTGCTATAAAAAAAAATATAAACAAATGCATACCTGAAATAGGATGATTGAGTTTGTTTTACTATTCACATAGATTCGAAAAAGTTGTCAAAAATAAATATATATTTGAAAAATACAAATAGCGGCGGACTCTGTGTTGAACACGTTAAGTTTGGGAAAATCAGTTAAAACTAAAAACTATACAAAATACTGTTAGGAACTCACTCAATATGTTACTGTGACATAGGCTAGCATATATTCGGTGTGTTTTTAACAGTATTTTGTATAGTTTTTTTAGTTTTAACTCATTCCTCCAAACTTTACGTGTTCAACACAGTCCGCAGCTTGTATTTTTCAAATATATCGGTAAACACTATGTTTTTTTCGAGCCGAATAAACATGTTACATTTAATAAAAACATTGAAATATTGTCCAGTTAGGTAGAAAAGTAACTTATCTTGCCTTTGATACCATTTATTTGTTATATATTTTTTTTTTTAACAACTTTTTCGAATATATGTGCATAGTAAAACAAACCCGGATAATTAAATCAAATAAAAAAATAATGTTATAAGAGGGATTACACTGGTAGTAATATGGTCTCCGAAAAAAAAAAGCAGTTTTGTTTGGAATCAGTCTATACTTTACACACACACACACACACACACACACACACACACACACACACACACACACACACACACACACACACACACACACATGGAAAAGGGGCATAGTTTTACGTCAAAGAGATACAAGTAGACAGATACATAAAAGACAAGACAATTAAGCTAGACGTTGTTATATGAAACAGACCTAAAAGGACCGCGCTTATTATTGATGTAACTATTCTAAACGTTGGTGGTCTTCATACAGCCGAACGAGAAAAGATGACAAAATATCAGGATGCCAAGAACGAGTTAAAGACGACATGGTTTCTGAAAGGAATAAACATTATACCGGTTGTTCTAAGAGCTGCTGGTTTAATAGAAACAAAAAAACTTCAGAAATACTTGGAAACAATCCCTGGAAAATTAAGCTGTAACGAAATACAGATAAAAGGAACACTGTCTATTCTTAAAATGCACGTTCAAATCGTAATGAAATTAAGTATCAGCTTTAGGAGGAAGACCCCCACCCCACCCGTGATCTCTTCAAACTAATTGAAGTAAAAAATAAAGAAGAAGAAAAGCAAGTCATCAATCCAAACATTGTTCAAACAAACCGGAAATGATTGCTCTCATAATTGATGATGCCGTCGTCCCAAATGACTCTGGTCTCAATAAAGCCGAACGCGAAAAGATCACCAAATATGAAAACCTCAAGAATGACTTTAAAATAATACGTTCTCTCGACGAAATAAACACTATACTGGTTGTCGTAAATGCAACTAGCCTAATGCAAAAACAAACAAACAAACAAAAAAAAACAACTTCACAATGTACTTAGACGTTGTGTCTATCTTTTAAAAAGCGTGCAGTTATAAATTTACATCATAACAAAATCACATGTTAGCTCCACGAGGATATCCCTTGATCTCTTTTAGCTTAATTATTTTTAAGAGTTAATAACTTTTTTTAAAGAAACATTGAATAATTTCTTTCTAACTCTGACTAAAATCCTAACCCTAAAACCTAACTTACATCTACAATAAACCGTGAAATATGAATGGCTGTAATGATTACAACAATATAAAATGGCAGTACTTGTAAAGAACAGATATCCTTAGGATTGCAGTACTTTGACAGAGACGCGGGAATTAGTCCCAGAAATGGCCAAATCAGTTTACAATTTGATACAACTCCTAAAAAATAAATAAATAAATATGAAAAAAAAAAATGACAGACGACACTAAGTATGCTAAGGATGAAGTTACGGTTAACTTACTTTTTTTTAATTTAGCCCTTTAAAAAAAGGGATCAGGACGAGAATAAGGACCCCAATCGACAGAGAAAAACAAAAGAACAGATTTTGATCGACAACGGTTTGACCTTGACTTTCACGCACGAATATGGCCTCTGTAAGCAAATATAAGATGAGACGTGTTCCAACTCTTGCGACCAAGATTTATTTTTTTAAATAGAATGCCATTCTTTTATATATTTACAAAACTTTTTAATATAACTATTTAAACCAAAGAGTGCATTCTTTTTTTTATATATATTTACATATTTTTGCATTGAAAAAAAAAAAAAAAAAAAAAGAAAGTCGACCCCCACCCCTCAAATATGACTTTCAAATTGTAAACAGCTTCAGCCATTTTTCTGGGATTGACACAGGATTCTTCATCAAAGTAATGAAATCCTCTGCGTGTTCATTTCATTCATTGCAAGTACCAAAAAAGCTATTTTGCGTTCATAGTTAATTCAAAAAGCCATAGATACGTATACATGACCATCGGAATCAGTGATTGTATCAGAATCGGGAATTAAATACGGAATCAGTAATTGTATCGGAATCGGGGAAAATATTAGAAACGTCCCATCACTAATATATTATCATACACTTCATGACTGATCATAGACCATCTGATAGCATCAATATTGCAGAGTTGTGATAACTCACTGACATCCTGTCAATAGCCCGTATCATTAACATATCAAATGTAAAGTGTTGAGATTGTTTGGTCACGTCCCATTGTGGATCTCTGCAAACTATGCTTTGAAGGCATAATACAAGTAAGCTGGTCAAAAGGTATACAAAAGCAAAGATTGTACATGGAACTGTCGTAGTTATGGTGAAATTACTGGGGGAAAATGAGTCACCACAAGTTGCATTCAAAATCAAACATTTTTCTCTTCATTGGTTAAATTCATTATTTTATCAACCTTATTTGATCTTCATTTAAATCTACCTATCTCCGAAAAAATATGGTACTTGTACAGTTTAATCAAGACATTAAAAAATGAAAATATAAAAAAAAAAAAATTTAAATCGTGCGTATTCGTTATGGAATGAAGTTCTCGGAAAAATGTTTCACTTAATTTCATCAAGTAGTTTTTGGGGTTTTTTGTTTTTGTACAGCGATAAAATAATTTGTTATGATACCGAGCAAAAAGTTCGATTTTTAGAAAGAAAAGCTAATATTAAAGATGGGGAGGGAGTATCTGCGTTTTAAACTGAGTTATCTCCCCGGGGCATGTTCAAAAACTTCCAAGATGGCTACCTTCAACGTGCTGTTATAAAACGTGTTTTTCCGCTGTAAAAAAAAAAAAAAAAACGCTACACTACTCGATCAAATTAAGTAAATTTTTTTTCAGAGATCTTCAGTCCAAAACGGATGCGTACAATATAATCTTTTTCAATATTTTCATTTTTTTTTAATGTCTTGTTTAAACTGTACAAGTGCCAAAAAAAAAATAAAATAAACCCAGAAACCAAGATCATCATGTTAATGATATTATTAGAATTCTCGCATGAAAAAATAATTTAAAAAAAACGGAATGATTTGTGTGTGTGTGTGTGTGTGTGTGTGTGTGTGTGTGTGTGTGTGTGTGTGTGTGTGGTAATAGCTTTACCCTCTGACCTCTAGGCTGCTTTGTTTTGTTTTTTTGTGTTTTTTTTTCTTAATATCTGTTTGATTTTTTGTTGTTTTGATCAAATGTACTTGAGGCACCTCAGAATGGGCACCGAGCAAAAGGACACCTTTTGTTTTAACACCGCTTTTTGTTTGTACTTCCGGTTTAATTATATAAAAAAAAAGTTTTGATTTTATTTACAAAAAGTTTTATTAAACGCCTAAAATTATAGTTTTAAATCAAAATGTAACAACAAAGGAAACAAATATTTTGAAAACATCATTTAAATAAAAGGATATTGTAATGAAATAATGCAATGAAGTTAAAGTTAATATTTGAGAGATAATAACATTTGGTTCAACAGCATCAGTTCCAACACGAAATCAGCAGAAAAAGGTGTTAAGTCAAAACAGGTCCGGATATAAAAATAGTTCCTTTTACTTTTTGTTTTGGTTAAAAATATAAGTTTACAAAAGGAAAGAAAAGTATTCAAACAGTTTCTAAGGGTTTTTATTTCGGCAGAATTGCTATTTAAAATATTTTTTGTACAAAAATATTTTTTTTTATTATAAATATATTTAATGAAATTGATTTTTTTTTCTGAAATATAAGATTTAAAATTAATTTTTTAAACAATCTTTTTTATTTGGCAAAAAATAGTCACCCAAAGAATCGGTTTGATTAATATTTCGAAAATATTATTAAAAGATTTTTGTGAAATTTGAAATATTTAATGAAATTGTGAATTATAATATTTAATGAAAGAAAGAGGGAATATAGGACATTTTTAATTATAAAAATAATTAATAGAGTAATTTCTTTAAGAATCATAAAACTTGTTTATCGCATATGCTGACATGATGGAATTGGAATAAGTCCAGATTTTTATTCTTAAAAAAAAAACGGAATTATTCGAGACCAATTTTAACTTAACACCGTTTACCGCAGACTTGTAAGTGTTACTTATTCCGTTACGCCTTACATTTGATAGGTCAAAAAATAAAAATATTAACTAATCGTTGCTAAATTTTATGTTTTGCAAAAGAAATATTTCGGCAAATGTGTATTTCAGTGGCGTAAATTATTTGACAAACAAAATTTTTTTTTAATTATTTATTTTTATATAAAACATATTATTAGACCCTAAGGCTGAAATAAAACCCGGAAAAAAATTAATTTTTATTATTTTTTTATTATTTTTTATTAGACTATATGTGCAACAATCGAGGCCGCCATCTTGTTTTGAAATTTTGGCCTTTGTAAGGATTGCCAGATTGGCCTATTTGAGGCTAAATTTGACCTTTTTTTACGCTCTTGCATGAACCATGGTTACACGCAAGAGCGTAAAAAAGTTCAAATTTGGCCTCAAAAAGGCCAATCTGGCAAGCCTTAGAAAGGCCAAAATTTCAAAACAAGATGGCGGTCTCCGTTGTTGTACATTTAGTTTAATAAAATATGTTAAAAAAATAATAAAAATTAAATTTTTTCGGGTTTTATTTTAGCTTTAGGATTTGATAATGTATTTTATATAAAAATAAATAATTTTTATAAATTTTTGTCTGTCAAATAATTTACGCCGCTGAAATACACATTTGCCGATATATTTTTAAATAGAACAATATGCAGTGGTTGTCCAACCTGTAAAGGGAGTCTATTCCGAAAGACGTTTTTAACATGGTGAGGTTGAAAATAAGAAAACGCCTTTCGAAATAAACACCCTTTGCAGGTTGGACAACTGATGCACATTGACCTTTAAATATTTCAAAAAAAAATTGGGGTTGAATTAGAAACACATTCTTATTTTAATATTGGATTTTATTTTTTGTTATAAAAATCACAAATTTATCATAAATAATAAACCGGAAGCTACAAGTAAAAAACACAAATCAGTGTTAAGACAATGTGTTTTCTTTTGGTTATTGCTCCTTCTGGGGTGCCTCAAATCAATTTGTTCCTTTTTTTATTTGAATTTTTTATGCTTGTTCCATTGATTATGCCTTTAAAAAATGGTTAAATATTTTTTTTCACCTGATTGCAAGACGCACGCTTTGATGGCACTCTCTGTGAGCATGTGTGTGAAGTTTTGAATGAATTCTGGCTCTAGTCTGTCCCTGCCTGGCATTATGCTATGATATATTGCATAACTATTTGCATACAAATAATCTCTCTCCATCTATATACATATTTTTTTACTTTTTTTATAACTTTCTTCAATTATTTTTTTTTTTTTTAATTATTTTTTTAATCCAAGCATGGTTATGCATTAGTCTAAGTAATATATATATATATATATATATATATATATATATATATATATATATATATATATATATATATATATATATATATATAATATGGAAAATTTCAAATCGAAATATATATTTATTTTTAATTTCATAATTTGATGAAATTAAGAATTATACACACACACACACACACACACACACACACATATTAGTAGTGAGCATTTCAAATCCAAACATATATTTATTTTTAATTTCGTTATTTGATGAAGTTAAGAATATATATATATATATATATATATATATATATATATATATATATATATATATATATATATATATATATATATATATATATAAATTCTTAAATACATCAACACGGAACTCAAAATAATTCTAACTTAAGTTTGGCATATATATATATATATATATATATATATATATATATGCCAAACTTAAGTTAGAATTATTTTCAGAGTTCTATGTGTGTTAATGTATTTAAGAATTAGTTTTGATTTGCATTAATATATATATAGAAACGAAATTATGCAATTACTTTATTATTGGGAATACCTGGTTTTACGTATGGCGACTAACTCGTAACGATTAGCCATATCTCATTATAAATCTATTTCAACCCTATATGCAATAGGGCATCTTCAGTTAAGCAGGAATACTGAAGATTGTGCCTTGACTATCTATAGGGTTGAAATGAATTCAAAATGGAATATGACTAACTTAAATTTTTGGTTGTTCTTCTTTTAACTTTTGTTCTTGCTCTGCTACGCATTGAACTCTCCTACTTAAGATTTCTTACAGAAGTTACTTAATACTTTACAGGCCCAACACACACACACACACACACACACACACACACACACACACACACACACACATATGTATATTCTTCTTTTTTCCGATTTTGTTGGATATCATTTCAATTCGCCGAGCGGTTTTTTTTATTATGGCGCCCAGTAATTGTTGTTTGGCCATAATCTTCTTCTCCTCCTCCTCCTCCTCCTCCTCCTCCTCCTCCTCCTCAACAACAACAACAACAACAACAACAACAGCCACTACTACCACCACCACCACCTATCCTGACGATGATTAGATTTACGGATAGAAAGCGCTTGAGAAGAATATGGCCGAACAAAAGCTACTGGGCGCCATAATATACAGCATACCAACCAAAATTAAATAGGCCGTTTGGCGAATTGAAAAAATATCCAGTAAAATCGGAAAAAAGAACTCTGTCGTGTTCAATCAGACGTGCTTGAATAATGACTTGCTGCCAAAATACACACACACACACACACACACACACACACACACACACACACACACACACACACACACGCGCGTGTGTGTGTGTGTGTGTGTGTGTGTGTGTGTGTGTGTGTGTGTGTGTGTGTGTGTGTGTGTGTGTGTGTATATAATTATATAATTATATTTTAAAAAGAATACATATGCCGCTCCCCATTTGTGGGTACCAAATTGGTCAAAGTGAAAATTATTCCCAACTTGCATTTTGGTAAAAATTCACTTTCGTATAAATAATTGAATTCGTTCAAAAAGTATCGCAAAACAAACACTAATTAAATAACACACACACACACACACATATATATATATATATATATATATATATATATATATATATATATATATATATATATATATATATATATATTAGGTATTTTTCACGGGGTTTTGCTTTCAAATAAATTTATTTGAAAAACAACCTGGTGAACAATTCTAACCTCGAACACAATATTAGAAGTATAAAACTAAATACATACAACAGGTCATATGTTATTATCTTCGTTGTTTTTTTTTGTTTTTATTTTTCATTTATTTCTATATTTCTGTGTTTTCATATTTTATATTTACAATAAACAAAGTGTTTCAAACAAACTGCATTATTTCCTTATATGTTTAAAGATAAGATGAAGGTAGATATTATCTAAAAATGAGATTATGAAAACGCTCAATATACTAGATAGAGCAATTAAAGAAACGAGAAAATTAACAGATACTCTTTTCACCATTTGTAAAAAAAAAAGTGCATAAATTTTGAAATATATAATTTAAAAAACTCAATAAACTTTTTTCTTTTGACTTCCTGGATAGTTATTTCATTAATTAATTGATTAACTGTGCGTAAAAAAAATTAATTTGCATATATGATTACTGAAGCTAACCGTACACACATGATATAGTCTGGAACCTCAGGACCTATACAATTTGTCTAGTGTGCATATATATATATATATATATATATATATATATATATATATATATATATATATATATATATATATATATATATAAATATATATATATATATATAAATATATATATATATATATAAATATATATATATATATAAATATATATATATATATATATATAAATATATATATATATATATAAATATATATATATATATAAATATATATATATAAATATATATATATATATATAAATATATATATATATATATAAATATATATATATATATATATATAAATATATATATATATATAAATATATATATAAATATATATATATATATAAATATATATATATATATATATATATAAATATATATATATATATAAATATATATATATATATATATATATAAATATATATATATATATATATATAAATATATATATATATATATAAATATATATATATATATATATAAATATATATATATATATAAATATATATATATATATATATATATATATAAATATATATATATATATATATATAAATATATATATATATATAAATATATATATATATATATATATATATATATATATATATATATATAGAGAGAGAGAGAGAGAGAGAGAGAGAGAGAGAGAGAGAGAGCAAATATACGAAAATAGGGCCCATATAAATTTCTTCAACACAGACAGTGGACATATTAAAAACACGAGGGGGTGGTAATCACTGCCCGATTTAGTTTTAACATAATGAAAATGTGTCTAGATAATTTGCATTTCTTTTCAAACATATCTGATGAGATGCAACTACAAAAATGTTTAAAATAATATAAAATTTAAAATTGTCTGCTTTAAGTCGAAACAATTGTAATATCGAAAAAAATATGAATATGAAGTTATTTCTTCATGTTGTTTTTGGTTTTTGCTAATATATATATATATATATATATATATATATAATGTAGATAGGGAGTATCTATAAAATAAGAAAACGACAATATAAAATGTATACTAATGTATATAGATTTATTCGTTTATTCAATAAGGATGATACATCAATTAGGGATGTGGGATAAGTAAAACTCTTCATACAATGGTATTTCGAAGCATAATGCTTCTCATCAGAAGAGGGGAGAAGGTGCAACGTCTAGCGATAGCTACATTAGGAGTGAAATAATACTCTTCTAATATATACGGACCTAGCATAAATCCCCGATTTCAAGTAAACCCCCTTCCATAGTTATAACCCATTAATACATGATTAAATAAGCATCCTCTTTCAATCACTTACCCTGTATTCTCCCTGAGCACGGTAGATACACGTAACTTCATTATATAATAAAAGCTATATTCCTCCTATATCACAGAGATCCCATTAGTTCTCCAATTCCCTCCCCAAACAGTCCCAATATTTTATCTCTCACTGCACAATTATTTCGCTCATAATGTAGTCGGATCCCTATTGTGTTACCTAGCATTTTCTCTTCTCTTCAGATAAGAATCATTAGGCATCGAAATACCACCAAGAGTTTTACTTATCCTACCTACATCCCTAATTGATGTATCATCCTTATTTAATAAATGAATAAATCTGTATACATTAGTATATATTTTTATGCTGTCGTTTTCTTAGTTTATTGATATTCTATATAAGCTCCAAAGCAATTTGTTGGGCTTTGCATTATCCGTATAAGTCTCCTCTTAAAGAATTGATCTTATTCTTACTTTTAACTCCTTTCTCCATATATATATATATATATATATATATATATATATATATATATATATATATATATATATATATCAAAGAAAGCTGACATCCGCCAGTAGTCGAATGGAAAATAATAAGACAAGCTACCACGTGTAGGCATTTAGACGATCCATGTAAATTATGCCTTCATGAAAAATTTGCTATGCTGTACTTTAAAGAACCCCAAAAATCTATTAAACTGTAGAAGAGAAATAGCAAATAACTGTGTTCACAAAATAAAATTTACTCTAGGATAGCGATACAAAATAGTTTTAAAACTAACAAAAAGAATAGAAAATAAACAAATAAATAAATTAAATAAACATGAATATACATAAACGATCACACATATATGTGTGTATATATATATATGTGCATATATGTATGTACACATATGTATATTTATATATATAAACAAAAAAGAAGAAAAAAAGAAAATTCCTGCCTTAAACCACTAAACTAGTTTTAAAACAGATCCTTTGTTCAATGAAATGCATGCCCATTTGCTGATAGGAAGGGGCGCGGTGGATACTAGAAAGCTGATTAGCTAACTAAAATCCTCAACAGAAGAGGACCATATAAAAACGATAAACAACCACAGAATTCGGGCATAAGCCTGACGAATCCTTGAGTGGATGAAACGCTGAATATTCAGTGTAGCTTAATCGCCATATATATTTTATAAATTATTACTATATATATAAAGCAAAAAATTCAATATACTAGACATAGAAATAAAAAAGAAAATATATTATGAAAAAAAAAACTGAGACGATTTAAATATTTATTAATTCATAAAAAAACAAAGAATAAACAATTTTTAACTTTTGAATTAATATTTGATTCAGTTTTTATTTTCAGCAATTATTTTCCTATTGTATATGTGTATATATATATACATATACATTATATGCCTATATATGTACATTATATATATATATACATATAGTGTATATGTATACATATGATATATATATATATATAGTAAGTTAGAAAAATATATATGGCAATTAAGCTACACAGAATATTTCGCATAAGCCTTACGAATGCTAGTGTGGATGAAACGCGGAATATTCTGTGTAGCTTAATTGCCATAATTATTTTTATAACTTACGACCTATCTCTACCTATGTATTGAGCACTGTTGAAGTAAATACTTAAAGTTAACTCATACAATTATACTTTTGTATATTAATTTATGTGATTAAATGAAATAGTTATATATATATATATATATATATATATATATATATATATATATATATATATATATGCACCAGTAGTAGTTAAGTGCTATGGTCAACTGATTTTTTTTCCAAATTTAATCCATTAGCAGCTATTTTTACAGGCTATAAACTAAATCGAAATTGTTCCCGAAGTCTAAATACACTGAAGATCGAATTTATAGTCTGTAAACCAAGTGGATTTTTGGTAGAGACGTTTTTGCACACAAAGACAATGTCACTTGTATAGATATAAATATACATAAAAACATGTCGGCATGCGAGAACGTTTTCAATCTAAATTCTATGCAAATATCCACAATGTAGAAACTATGCATAAAAGAAACCTGAGGTATAGGGTATTTAGATCTCACAAACACTTGATTTGGTTGTTAGCATCTAAAAATAGCTGCTAAAAAGTCAAAATTAAAAAAAAAAAGTGAATCATGTATGATCCCCAGTGAGTGCACAGTGAACGAGGCATAAAAAAAATGACTAAGTTCAACATTTGCCTTCCTCCCCCATTTAGCTCTAAGAGTCCCCAGAGGTTCGTCAAATCCTGGTAAAAATGAACAAACGGTGCAGTTTTAGGCCATAACATATATAAACTTAAGTTCTGCACCATGCAAAAAAAAAAGAAATGACTAAATCCATCATTTCCCCCTCCCCATTTAGCCCCAAAAGTCCCCAAGGTCTTAACATATTTAAAGTTGAGTTCAGCACCATGCAAAACTGCTAAATAGACAAACAGAAAATTTTGGACAAATATGGTAAAATTGTCCCAAAAATGGAGTATTTTTATTAGCCCTAAAAGAGCCCCTGGGGCACACCCAAGAGTTATCGCGAAGTATAGACAAACAAAATTATATAGAAATCAGTTAGTTACAACTTTTCAGAAAGTTTTATAAAAACCCAAGACATCAACTTTTTGTAATAAGCACAAAAGTGTAAAATTTAGCTATTTTAACCGGATTGACACCCTTAAGGGGTGGGGGGAACCGGAGTTTTCCCGGAAAATCCGTTCTGTTAATTTTTTTTACTCATATCATGTTTAATATTTATGCAAAGTTTTAAAAAATTCCAAAGCGTAGTTATATTGAGAAAAGTGAGGACAGACGAACGGACAAGGGCGAATTTACAAGTCCACCCCCCCCTTTTGTCGAGGGGGGGGGAACTATTTAATATATATATATATATATATATATATATATATTAAATAGTTTTTAACATCAATATGTAATTATAACAAAATAAATTGTTGAGGATTATTGAAACATATATGATAACGTTTGCCAATTAACTTATTTTTATAATTGCTTATTGTTTGAATTAATATTTTGTAAACTTAGTAGCATTTGGATTCATCGGACTACTGTGCTTCTCATTTTGAGTGTGATTTTCACAACGTTTCAGGTGTATCGTCGAATTTGAGAATGTTTCTTTCTATCGAACTCCGTAATCTGGTGGAACTTCAAACGGAACCCTATATAATCTTCACGGGGATAGCATGCTTTTGTTCCCTCAGCCATGACTGAATAGAGGTCCTAAGTAATTAGCAATTGTATTTTTCAGTCGACTGAGAATGGAGCTTTCAACCTTCAGGAAAATATCACTTTTACAATCGATTTTTCCAAGTACTCTAACCACTGCGCCATGGGTGTTTGCGGACAATCCTAGTACGAATTTTAGGAGACTTAAACCACACTATCTATTACTAATTATTATACTATATGTTATTGTATATATATATATATATATATATATATATATATATATATATATATATATATATATATATATATGTATATACAATTTCAGTTCGAAATTCGAGCCAAATTTTCAAGTTCGACAGAAACATTCCCGAGTTCAACAAGATACACCTGAAGAAGGTTGGAGGTTACATCGACCGAAACGTTGTGAAAATCACACTCAAGATGAGAACAGTAGTCCGATGAATTCAAATAATATGAATAACCAATCCTCATCTCAAAAATTTAGAAACGTCGGTTTGAAACTTGCTGTAAATCATAAATCGATGACATCACATCAAAACTAATCATTAAGGTAAGCTTTTAATACTCTATTTATATGAAACTCTAAAATAGTTTGTAGAAATTCAGACTAAAGATCTCAAACTTTCAGTTCAAATTTCCAGTCATGGCAATGGCTTTTATTTGTTAGGAATCTATTATTTTTAACAATTTTTAAAACGAATAGCTTAACTATTAAGAAATGGAAAATACTGCAATAATATATATTGCAGTATTTTCCATTTCTTAATAGTTAAGCTATTCGTTTTAAAAATTGTTACTAAAGGCAGACACGCACAGAAAATGACCCTTATTTCACGAGTGGATGATTGAAAGCACTTTATGGTGGCTTTGGACCGACTCATACTCTATTGCATAATTTGGCGAATTTTTTGTATTTAATTTGTTTTACATTTTTTGTTTTGTTTGCTTGTTCTTTTGAGAGGCAGACTTTGAACTATTGAACCCCTCCTTCACACACACACACACACACACACACACACACACACACACACACACACACACACACCAATTATCCGTGAAATAAAAATCTTTCACTGATTTTTATTTAAAAGATTTTTGTTTTTAATTTGTTTATTATTATTATTACTGTTGTTTTACTTAGTTTTATATGTTACTAGGAGGGCTACATGGCGTTGCCTGGATCAAAAAGTATAACATATTTTTATTAAATCCATCTCTCTATCTATGTCTGTGTTAAGCTACTCCCTCTTTCTCCTCTGCCCAGACCATTCCTCTCTTTGGACATACCCACACACACAAACTCTGTTTTATAGTCATCATAAGGGAAATAACTCATCAATTAAAATATCAGAGTTAGTTCCTTTGAAATTTAATTAATTGGCTTTCTCCTGACAAAATCTGCATGAAGTTAGAGTCAATTTTTTTTTTTTTTAATTTTAATTTTAGATATTCATCTGCAGCAACATCAATCAAGAAAATACTAACTTTGTGGATGTTCGTTTTGTAATTTTCGACTTTTAGTATAATACGCTTTAACATGATATTTTAATTAATTCAGTTAGTGTATGTATTATAGAATCAATCTTCTATTGAATATTATATATTACTAGGAATAATTTGCCCGGTGAACTAATTCACACAAAAAAAAAAAATAAAATAAATAAATACAATAATAGAAAAAAATAATGATGATAATATCTTTCATCAAATTCCGGCTATGCTTGTTTACAATATCACGTCAGCAGATATTTGCTTTTGACGGTGAATGCCCTGGAAAAGTCACTTCTGATTAATGTTTAGTTTTAAAATATGACAACAAAGAAATGATTTGCGGCAATTTTAAATTGTACCTCTTCTTTTATCGTAAATTGAACTCATTGATTAGAAGAAATTAAAATAAAACGGTGAGGTACACCCGGGTTTGAACGGGGGACCGTTCGATCTGTGGTTGAATACTCTACCATTGAGCTCTATCTCCTAGCGACAATAGTTCTGTTTGTTCCTTTAAGAAAAAATGATTTGCTGAGTATTGAACTCCCTTGATTTGCTGAGAATTATCTTCCTTGGTCGCAGTAACATAAAATATTTCACTTTAAATATTCTTTTTAATCTATAAGATAGAAAGACTATTTTTCAAATCGGATGTACGAGGTGTCGTCTGAGCTCCAATCTCTGGGCCCCCCTCGCCAATCTTTCATGAAAAACACCCGTCTAGCTGAAACCACTGTCAATAATTTTCCCCAATAAATCAAAATGTAGATTCCATGAACAAAGCTTCTTTCTTAGAAGTGCACGCCTGTGAAACTCTCTTCCGTTTGCCTGTTTCCCACCTGACTACAACTTGGATATCTTCAAGTCCAACATAAACAAATTCTTTGCTAAACCGCCCCCTTAAGTAAGACACTTTATCAAATCTCCATTACTAACGATTACTACGATACTATCCCATTTATTACTGTACACGCAATAACCCTTATCCCCGAGTGGCTCCCGGGCCTTGAGAAGTGGTGACTACTATGTAAAAAAAAAAAGTTTCCAGATATTTTTTTGTATTTTATTTTTTTTTTTTACATGGTGGTCACCACTTATCAAGGCCCGGAAGCCACTCAGGGATAAGGGTTATTGCAAGTACAGTACGCTAGTGTGGAGATTTGATGAAGTGTTTAATTAAGGGGGCAGTTCATTAGGAATTTGTCAACTTTGAACTTGAAGACATCCAAGTCGTAGTCAGGTGGGAAGCAGGCAGACGGAACAGAGTTCCACAGGCGTGCAGTTCTAAGAAAGAAGCTTTGTTCATGGAATCCACGTTTTGATTTAGGCACAGATAAAGAGTGGGGGAAATTTTTCACAGTGGATTCAGCTAGACGGGTGTTTTTCGTGAAAGATTGGCGAGGGGGGGCACCAGAGATTGGAGTTCAGACGAGCACCTGCCATGGGAATAACAATAAAACAAGGATAGGCTTGCAACGTCTCTTCTGTGGGAGAGAGGTTGCAGGGTAGAGAAAGGGCATCCCCCACTGTATGGGAACTTTTATTTATAATGCACGCATAAAACTCTAGTTTTCTTCAAAGTAATCACCTCCAGCTGCAATGCACTTGTACCGTTCCAACAACCTCTGGAAGGTTCCGTGGAAGTCCTCTTGTGTGAACATGTCAATGACCCTTGTTACAGCCTCTTTCATCTCTCCAATGAAACAGATACTTTGATTGTTGGCATTGATTTCCTCGATATTTGTCAGAATACTCTCTAGAAAGACATCAGGTATTTACTCATTTCCTGAGTTGCCAAGGATTTGAGATGGATTGTGACAGTTTTCTAAACAGTAAAGGTCTATCTATGTCCATTAAACCACGATACGTGTCTGGAATATGTAACACATAGATGTTAAAATGTTCCAGGTACTTTTGTTAGTATATATATATATATATATATATATATATATATATATATATATAAGAAATTTATTACTGTGAGTCCAGAATGAGTTTACATATTGTTTCAACTAGAGGAAGATCCTCAAAGAGAGGAAATATCCAACTAGCATCGTCAGAAGTCATAGAGTCCATCTATGAATTCTGACGATGCTAGTTGGTTATTTCCTCTCTTTGAGGATCTTCCTCTAGTTGAAACAATATGTAAACTCATTCTGGACTCACAGTAATAAATTTCTTATATACAGCTCTGGCTACACATTGAGCACTCTAGTCCGTTTTTTTCACCACTGGTAAATAAATATATATATATATATATATATATATATATATATATATATATATATATATATATATATATATATATATATATATATATATACACACGCGCGTGCGCTACTACTTTATATAGATTTGAAAATAACTCTTTTTAATAAGGTGACTTATAAGTATTCTTAAACCGGTTTTAGAAACACTAGTCTTATTATTCTTTGTTTTACACTAAAAGACTATAAAGTTAGGAAAGTGTATGTATTTACCTTTCACTTCTGCAAAAGACAAATCTATTACCGAATTTTTTAATAAGTTCATTGTGTTTTTTTTTTTTTTTTTTTTTTTTGTATCCAAAGTATTAGACTTATATTGTTATTGATTAAGCCTTTTTATGAGAATTCACACGATCTAATTTATCTTTTACTGGATCCGAATTATTTACAACCCGAAATAGATTTATATTACAATAGAATTTCCTGTTTTGGTGGAAATTATGTATTTCATTAATAATTAATTTAAAAACTTTAGATATAGTTTGACTTAAAGTTTTTCTAATGCACGTCTTGGAGGCAACAATAAATCGGGTGCCAGCTGCTTTTTTTTGTTTTTTTTATTTGTTTTATTTTTTTTTCCGATTGCATTTTAGGTTTTGCAATACATACATGGAAGTTGGATTTTTTTTTGGGGGGGGGGTTCTGGTTTCTTCCAATTTTAGTCATATTTTTGCTTAAATAACGGTGTTCCTATTTACAATGTCTCCCCACGGGACAGAGTTAGACACCAGGGTCGTTTTTTAATGTGGAGAAAAGGAACAAAAATAAAAATTGTCTCAGTCGTGAAGGATTTCTCCTCCACTGACAGAGAACAAGAAATTTAAGTGCAGCATCTGAAGAACAGATACTACACTTTGAGGTATTTATTTGCTCTCCCACTGAGCAAATTAGGCACAAGGCCCATTTTTAAAGTGAGGAGTGAAGGGGAAATGGGGACCAACTCCCTGGGGAGTAGGGGAGCTGGATAGTAACAATTGGTATGAAGGGTTTCCCCTACATTGACCAAGGTCTTATATGTGGGGTCGCCCCCACATAGGGTCTTTGCTTGCAGTATCTGCCGGAACAGATGGTATTTATTTGCTCCCCCACCGAGCAAATTAGGCACAAGGCCGATTTTTAAAGTGAGGAGTGAAGGGGAAATGGGGCCCAACTCCCCGGGGAGTAGGGGAGCTGGATTGTGACAATTGGTATGAAGGGTTGCCCCTACATTGACCAAGGTCTTATATGTGGAGTTGCCCCCACATATGGTTTTTGCTTGCAGTATCTGCCGGAACAGATACTACACTCTGATTGGATTTATTTGCTTCCCCACGTAGCAAATTAGGCACAAGGCCGTTTTTTAATGTGGAGATGGAGGGAAGGGGGGAGGGAAGGGGGCACCAGCTCCCGAGAGGTGAGAAATGGCAGCTGGATTAGAAACTGTTGGTATGAAGGGTTGCCCCTTCATTGACCAAGTTTAGATATGTGGGGTTGGCCCCACATATAGTCTTTGCTAGTCATAGCTGGTCTGTGCTAGTCATAGCTTCGCAGCATCTGCGGGAACAGATGGTATTTATTTGCTCCCCCACCGAGCAAATTAGGCACAAGGCCACCGAGAGGTGGGAAATGGGAGCTGGTTAAAGGTCAGGTATATGGGGTTGCCCCCACATCTGGTCTTTGCTTGCAGTATCTGTCGGAACCGATGGTATTTATTTGCTCCCCCCACCGAGCAAATTAGGCACAAGGCCAATTTTTAATGTGAGGAGTGAAGGGAGGGGGAAGGGAAAAGGGGACCAGCTCCCGAGAGGTGGGAAATGGGAGCTGGTTAAAGGTCAGGCATGTGGGGTTGCCCCCACATCTGGTCTTTGCTAGTCATAGCTAGTCATAGCTTTCAGTATCTGTCGGAACAGATGGTATTTATTTGCTCCCCCACCGAGCAAATTAGGCACAAGGCCGATTTTTAATGTGAGGAGTTAAGGGGAAATGGGGACCAACTCCCCGGGGAGTAGGGGAGTTGGATAGTGACAATTGGTATGAAGAGTTTCCCCTACATTGACCAACGTCTTATATGTGAGGTTGCCCACACATAATGGTCTTTGCTTGCAGTATCTGTCGGAACAGATGGTATTTATTTGCTCCCCCACCGAGCAAATTAGGCACAAGGCCAATTTTTAATGTGACGAGTGAAGGGAGGGGGAAGGGAAAAAGTGGACCAGCTCCCGAGAGGTGGGAAATGGGAGCTGGTTAAAGGTCAGGCATGTAGGGTTGCCCCCACATCTAGTCTTTGCTAGTCATAGCTAGTCATAGCTAGTAATAGCTTGCAGTATCTGTCGGAACAGATGGTATTTATTTGCTCCCCCACCGAGCAAATTAGGCACAAGGCCGATTTTTAATGTGAGGAGTGAAGGGAGGGGGAAGGGAAAAAGGGGACCAGCTCCCGAGAGGTGGGAAATGGAAGCTGGTTAAAGGTCAGGCATGTGGGGTTGCCCCCACATCTGGTCTTTGCTAGTCATAGCTAGTCATAGCTAGTCATAGCTTGCAGCATCTGCCGGAACAGATGGTATTTATTTGCTCCCCCACCGAGCAAATAAGGCACAAGGCCGATTTTTAATGTGAGGAGTGAAGGGAGGGGGAAGGGAAAAAGGGGACCAGCTCCCGAGAAGTGGGAAATGGGAGCTGGTTAAAGGTCAGGCATGTGGGGTTGCCCCCACATCTGGTCTTTGCTAGTCATAGCTAGTCATAGCTAGTCATAGCTTGCAGTATCTGCCAGAACAGATGGTATTTATTTGCTCCCCCACCGAGCAAATTAGGCACAAGGCCAATTTTTAATGTGAGGAGTGAAGGGAGGGGGAAGGGAAAAAGGGGACCAGCTCCCGAGAGGTTGGAAATGGGAGCTGGTTAAAGGTCAGGCATTTGGGGTTGCCCCCACATCTGGTCTTTGCTAGTCATAGCTAGTCATAGCTAGTCATAGCTTGCAGTATCTGCCGGAACAGATGGTATTTATTTGCTCCCCCACTGAGCAAATTAGGCACAAGGCCGATTTTTAATGTGAGGAGTGAAGGGAAATGGGGACCAACTCCCCGGGGAGTAGGGGAGTTGGATAATGACAATTGGTATGAAGGGTTGCCCCTACATTGACCAAGGTCTTATATGTGAGGTTGCCCACACATATGGTCTTTGCTTGCAGTATCTGCCGGAACAGATACTACACTTGGATCTTGGCCCGAAATGCCGAGAAACGGTGTTGGTTAGAACTAGGTGCACCTGTGGAACTTCCACAACAGACTTTTCATATGTTGTATATTAACAATATGTGGATTTCAGTGGAAATGAAGATGCCCTGATATTATTGTAGCTGTTTTGTGAAAACTGCAAACTCCCAGTCATAAGATATGCTTGATTATAAACTTGAGTTCCTTCAGCTACAATCGGAACTAAAACCAAAACTTATGAAGAATTCTTGGTAAAATTATTTATAAAAAAATAGATGGCTTATGTTCCATCAACTCTAACCGAAACCGAAACTTATGAAGAATTTTTGGTAAAATTATTTATTACAAGAAATAGAAGGTCATAACAATTAAACGACAGTCAATCGGAAGAAAAAAGATGTAAGCATGACACACAAAATAACACATATGCCATCGTATTAAAATATAGATAATACTATCAAATTCACTATTGATTAATTTATAAATATCTAAAACTTCACCAACACACACACACACACACACACACACACACACACACACACACACACACACACACATGTAGGGTGATCCGAAAGTAACTCCTTATTCTAAAATAACTATCATATATTTTTGAAGTATAATTTCTTTAATTAATGAATATGAGAAGAAAGTATATTTCATGGACTTTTATTTAAAATTCTATATCGGCACCATCATTCGCCATCAGCTTTTCAAGTTGATCATTAACCGCATCTATTAATTTCACAAGAATCTCTTGCGGTATGGAACTAATAACTTCATGTATTCTCCCTCCAAGATTAAAAACCAAATTCATATAACAGATCTGAAAAAAAAACAACACCATAGATTTAATTACCACACATTAAGTAACATACACGCAAAAAATTGATAAACATATTACAGCATTTGAATACATTATATTTATTTTAGAATAGGGATCACCCTGTATATATATATTATTGACAATTTGTGAGGACAACCAAAAGTGAATTGTTAGTACATACAACTAAAGTTTCCAAGAACTTTCTAAATGAAGAAAGAGTTGTTTTGTCTGTAAGAAGCAGTTGAGTAGATATGTTTGTTTCGACTGGTGTCATATGAACCTACGTGTGACAGTGTGTATAAATACATTTATATTAGCTAGCCTCTGTTTTCTCAATGAGAGAGTGTGTATGAATTTATGTGGACGTGCGTTTGGTGAGCGGTGTCTATGTGTTTTTGCTTTGCATACATTCTCTGGTCATTCTTGTATGTGATATTTGCCCTCAATTTTGTCAGCGAGGGAGTGAGTGTACGTTGTTGCTTTCGAGAGAACAATAGTGCATGAAATTTCATCGTGTACGTCAAGGGTTTTCAGACACAAATGCCTAGACTTGTAGTGTACGGGCATATATCAGAACTGAAGGAAAAATACAAAGAGAGAGAAGAAAGGTTTGTGCTTGGGTTTTTATAGTATGCACAAGATGTGGAAGTGAATATTCTCACGATTGTTTGGTTGAAAGAAACTAATGTTTTGAGTTTTTGTCCAATTAAGACTTAATACTTGAAAAAGACATCCGCTATTGCTGCTGCTCCTGTTGCTGTTTACTCAAAATGCATCCCCATTCGTCCAGTTTTTCTGGATTCAGTTCTCAAATGGTTTCTTTCGTTTATTTATTTATTTTTTTTGAGGATGAAGAAAGTAGATTAGTCATCTGATGCTTTTTAATATTGGTATCTATGTTCCAATAATTTTTTTTTTCCAAACTTCATAATTTTCAGGAACAAGTGTAGGAGATGTCGGATATTTGCAGTAATTAACAAACAAAAGCAAGATCTACTAATCAAAATAGGAAAATGTCAATAACATTTCAGAAATGTAATAACAAACATAAAATATTTTTTTGAATGTAGAAGTAAAACGGAAAGGCAAATATGAATTAATAAAATTCTTTCATAATTTTCTGACATGTGTTGTATGCAAAAGTTGAAAAAAATTTTAAAAAAGAATCATATTACCTGCACTTTTATTTGTAGAAAAAACAATTTTTTTTGTATTTTTTGTATTATTTAGATTTTCAGATTACTGTTCTCATCTTGAGTGTTATTTTCACAAAGTTTCGGTTGATGTAACCTCCGATCTTCTTCAGGTGTATCTTGTCGGACTCGGAAACCTGCACGGAATTTCGAACTGAACCCTTTATGTAATCAACAAGGGTAGCATGCTCTTGTTCCATCAGCCATGACTTGGTGTAAGTACTTGCAGACGCATAGCATAGTGGACAATGTACTTGATAAAATTCAGCTGTAAAGTTCGACCCTTCTGGAAGTTGAAGGTTCAGTCCTCATTCAAAACACAGTTGCAAATTATTTAGGACTTCGACTCGAAATTTCCTGCAGATTCATGTTGTTTCTGTTGCTGTTGTTTCGACCAAAAGTAGGGCAGATTGCTGAAACAATCTTTCACTTGGTGCTTGTATCACTAAGTGAAAGATTCTTACGGAATATTGAGATAACCTGCCCCATTACAATGCCAGTAGGCACAGGTGAAACATGAACAAATTCTGCAGAAATCTTTCACGTTTTTTCTAATGGCTGCAAATACTTGATGCTTCGCCAAGGTTATCAATGTACTTTTTATCATGACGCCATCTCTACATGGGTTGCCTGCCATGGCTTAAGAAAGGCCCATCTCCTCTCGAGAGAAGGATAGACAGCGCCAGTTTCCCAACCTGGTATTTTTACCTCGCGGTATTCATGAGTTCACCAGAAAGATTCTTGATTTCGACAAGATACACCTGAAGAAGGTCGGAGGTTGCATCGACTGAAAAGTTTGTGAAAATAACTGTCAAGACAAAAACAGTGAAGAATCTGAAGAATCCACATAATACGAATAATCAATCTTCACCTCAAAAGTTTAGAAACGTATCAAATGTTATTAATATTTTCCATGTTATTCTCTTGCTAGTCTAAGTCTTTCTTCTAATGTGTAAATGGTGGTCTTTTGTTATAGCGGGAAACTCAAGATCTCATACTTGAGGTAAGTACTGCTACTGTGGCCCTCGTAGCAAGACGGTAAATCTAAGTCTATTTCTCCATATGCGGTGCCGGATTAGTACAGTGGTAGATCAGGGAATGTTTGCACTCAAGAGAAAAATGATTTTGTTTCATTCTAGGTTATTTCTCTCCATCTCACAGCCAGAAGATGTGACACAAGGTTCAAAGATTCAGGTTTGAAAAGCTAACGCATAAGGAATGTGTGCGCTCTGATTGCTGGAAAAAACTTGGATGTCTTCAAGTCTAATGTTAACAAATTCCTAATGAACCGCCCCCCTAATTAAACACTTCATAAAATCTCCTCACTAACGTGATGTACTTGCAATAACCCTTATCCCTGAGTGGCTTCCGGGCCTTGATAAGTGGTGATCACTGTGTAAAAAAAAAAAAAAAAAAAAAAAAAAAAAATGACTAAGACGCTATGCTAACATTCCCCGATAGGGGCATCTTAGGTGATTAATAATAAATTAAGCTATTCTCATTATAACCCATTATATATGGCATAAACTTTCGGCAGCTTCATAGCTCTCGATTCCCTTTCTTTTTTGTTTTTGTCCTTTAGTTCCCACATTCCAGGAGTGATGTTTTTGTCGAAGGGGGAAGAATTGCTGTTTTCTGGGTCAGAATCTATCCATTTAACACTTGTTATTGGCTAAT
>NC_136488.1:87095422-87107922 GCF_053919585.1 Euprymna scolopes
CACTTCAAAGACTGGCGAACGTTAAGGAACTTAACTGAACATTCTACACAATACGAACCAAACTGTTTTTTTTTTCACTTTACACTTACTAAATTTTAGTTATAGTTTGCAAAACTGGTTTAGTTCGGTTCGTATTATGTAGAAACTTTGGAAATTGATTCGTCTTTCTCTATTCGGTAGTCAGAACTGTTTACGCTGTAACACTGTCCAAGGACCAACACGTTGTAACCTCAGTCTCAAAGCAAACTAAGAATAGAAAAGAACTTCAACTTGCAACAACTACATTTATTACAGCATTCTCCCGTTAACGCTGTGACGTCCCTCGTGTGATCACCCACGCTTCAAACGTAATCTCGAATGTTATTCACGTCTTTAAGGTGATCGACCTTTTTAAAACTTTTATTTTTCTCTGCCGGTGACGTCATTTCGTATGCATTTGCATGTGCACGTCTGTGCTATGTTACAACGCCTCGACTGCAAATTTCTGGATACATGTTCCTAAAATTTAATCCCGTATTTTTTTTTTTCCATTTCTCTTTCTGTTATTTTTATGTGACTTTAATCTTTGCTAAGTTTGTTTTCTCTTTTCTCTTCTCGTTCTATAAGTGTTTATTATAAAAATAGGTTTGATTTTTTTAAAACTGTTTTATTCTATTTCTACTACGATAGCTTCTATTTTTTTCATATAACGTTTCCTATTCATGAAAGTATAATATTTGTCTAAGTTGATTCAGCAATAAAGTGGCAACCACGCATATTAACTTCTCCGAACCATTTCCTGTTTTAAATAGCATAGTAAGAAAACAGTGTTACCTAATTTGACGACACCGCGTTCCCCGCTTTCTTGTTTGTTTCATTTCATTTTCGCATATATTTTTTTAAATAAAAAAAGAATATTAATTTTATTTATTGCGGACTATTATCCTCATCTTTCTTAGTTGTTGTTTCACAACGTTTTGGCCAACTATTCCTCTGGCCTTCGTCAGGTGGTAATCGCGGCGGAATAGGAACTCTGAATCTCCTAACTGTATTCTCAGCAATTACTACGGATGGCAGTAATTACTATGGATGCAGTTAGAAGATTCGGAGTTCCTATCCCGTCACAGTTACCACCTAATGAAGGCCAGAGGAATAATTGGTCAAAACATCATGAAACAACAACTAAAAAGATGCGGATAACAGTCCGCAATAGATAAAAAAATTAATAAATAATACTCATCTCAATAATGAATTCCAATCAAATAACTTACAAAAAAAGAATAACTTGATTTTTTTTGTACAACTTTAAAATGTAGGGCAACAATAGGATATTGTTTATCAAATATAATAAATAAAAATATCCATAAACCGATTTTATTTCAAATAAATGTTTATTTACATATATTTTTTTTAAATATGTTTCCTTACAGAAACATATGCACAAAATAATGATTATTGAGCATAACATATTATGAATTTCTCATATTTAATAAATTAAATAAAATACGAAAAACAATGTCTTTATAAGAGTAACCCAGAGAACACATGTCACTTATAGGTAAAATGTCCTCAACAATTTTATTCATTGTTATAGTTTTAAATTACCCTTGTCCCCCTGTCCCTCTAGGATTATCTCTTCCAAATACTTCTAGCGGTAATAAAATGGCATAGGTTATTCCCCTTGACCGGAAGAAGCCATTCCGCCATTATTCAACACTGTACGAGAACCACAGCACGTGTATGTCTATCAAGGGTATACCAGTCTATTCTTCCCTTTTCAAATATCTTTTCACTTACTACATCCATCATATGTAAAGGTCACATGAGCGAGTAAGTAAAAGAAACATAATATTAGTTGTTTTAGATTGATTAAAGGAACGCAATTGGGCAGAGTTGCCAAATTAACTAACACTGTTTACTTCCGATGACGTTCAAAACAGAAAATGATTCCGATAAGTTTATAAGCCTGGTTGCCAGAAATGTTGGATTTAATTTTTATTATTTCTTCTGCCATTTGTTTGTAATGTCTCTTCTGTTTTGAAAGAATCTTTTCTCGTCTGCTCAAATAAATTTTTATAAAACGCATTATTTTATATAAAAAAACAAATCAAGTTTATAAATGTATCCCTTTTTTTTATTCAATATTGTTCCAGAAAAGGCATGAAGCCACTTGATGTAAGAAGCTAACAAAAATATTACTTCCTAGTCAAAAGTTTTTATAGTATTGTATGGATAGATTCTGATGCAGAAAACAGTAATTCTTCCTCCTTTGTCACTGCAAGATGGAATTCTGTTTATTTGAAGTTAAGACCAGTACTAAGTTTTAATTGCTGTGACAGTGTAAAATGCTTTTTCACGCAAATGAAATTGAATCAAATTTTTTTTTTTTTTTTTTTTTTATAGAGTGATAGGGATTCAATTTTTGTAGGCAGCCAAAATGAAACCTTGATAAGGATCACTGAAATTTAGTTTTGAGACTTACTGACCTTCTGACCTAAAATTCACCAAACATTAATTCTATTGTTTTTGTTCTTCTCCTCAATCATGTTTTGCAAAATAAAAAATAACAATTTTCCTCTACAAAACCAACCACCATTTGAAGATATAATCACTTGAAATGTAAAAACCTTTACTAAAATCACCTGATTCAGCAGTGTGGGAATAAAAAAAAAACTTATTCTTCGAGTAAAGGTGATTACCAAGTGATTGCGTAAGATTCGAGGGGTTGCAAAGGATGCCCTATGCAACCCCCACACCACCACTGCGGTCGAGTAATAAAGTAAAGCAACGCAGAGAGCAACGGGTAACAAAGTTTGTGCTAACCGTTCGCCAGTACTTCATAAACACAACTGGCCACTAGTCAGAGGCAAGTTCCTTTTATGACAAAAGATTCCTGCCTCCCACTACTCCTCCAAATCTATATAAGACTCGTCCTCTTAAACACTCAGATTGGAATTCCGTCCCCGAGGTCGGCGCCACCACGTAAGCAATCCTCTTTTCAATTTTGTTTTATTTTCTCACAGCATTAAATAACCCCAAAAGGGTTGATATGCCGTAAAACATGGTAACCAAACTAAACTCCATTAAAAATATTTGAAGAGATAAAGAATCTAAAGCATAAAACCTTTTACTAAAATGAACAAATGACTGATATGCTGCAAAAACAAAACAAATAAACCAATCAACCAACAAGATAAATTGATAAGGCTTTCGTTTTCATCCATGTTTGAATTCGTATTTTCAATCTTTGTTGCAAATCGACCTTGTTATTCATATATGTCTATGCATAGTATATTCTTCATAAAAAACTAAAAAAAAAATTTAAAAAATCGAGGAGTGAATGAAAGTTCTTAATAAACACTCGTCTAGCTAAAACCACTATCAATAATTTCCCCCACTCTTTATCTGTGTCTAAACCTAAACGTAGATTCCATGAACAAAGTTTCTTTCTTACAATTGCACGCCTGTGGAACTCTCTTCCATTTGCCTGCTTTCCGGATGACCATAATATGGTCATCTTCAAGTCCAATGTAAACAAGTTCTTGATGAGCCGTTCCCCTTAAGTAATCCAATTTACTAAATTTCCACTAACAATTACTATGACATTGTCCCATTGAACACTGTATGCTTATTAACCCTTGTCCTCGAGTGGACTCTGAGCCTTGATAAGCGGTGACTCCTTTGTAAAAAAAAAAAAAAAATTTGAAACCGGTTTCAAAACCTAGAAGTGATGCCCTTTTTCTTTCCCTGTAGCCTTTTTCCCGTTGAAGAAAATCGGCGAATCTGTCTCTGTTTAGCATTACATTTATAGCAAGTGCTCGTCTTATGCCCCCCCCCCAGTCAGACTTTCGCAAAAGAATCACTTAATTACAACCACTCTCAACAATTTTCCTCACTCTCCAGCTGTGCCTAGATTTAAACGCAACTTCCATGAACAAAGCTTCTTTCCTAAAATTGCCTGCCTGTGGAACTCTGTTCTGCTGGCCTGCTTTCCAGCTGACTACAATATGGTAGTCTTCAAGTCAAGTGTAAACAAGTTCTTGTTGAGCCATTCCCTTAAATTATCAAATTATACCCAATTTCTGACACTAACAAGAACATGCTGTTGTCCCGGTGACCACTGTACATTCACTAACTATTATCTTCAAGTGACCCCCCACCCTCTAAAAAGAAAAAAAAAAAAGGAATTGAAATAATGTTTTAACTAGCGAGACCTGTGGAAATTCCACAGAGGACTCATTCATATGTAATATATTGATGTTGGCATTCTGTAGATATTCCGTGTAAATGGAGACTTTTTTGTTAAAACTGCAAAAGTATTTATCCAAGCTAGCAGGGATGCGCAGTATAGCCAGGTCGTAAAATGATATTTTAATTCTTGCATATTTCGTATATATAATTATAGAGTTAATGTTCTATCAATTCTTATATATTATTAAGTTGCGATTTCAAAAATAAAAAATATGTCTCTATGACTTAGGTTCATCGGCTTGAATTGAAACCGAATCACAAACTTAGAAATATATATATATATATATATATATATATATATATATATATATATATATATATATATATATATATATATATATATATTTCGGTTCCTTCAGTTATAACCAAAACCAAAACTTATGAAGAATTCTTGATAAAATTATATATAAAAAAATAGATTACTAAGATGCCATTAGCTAAAATCAAAACCGAAAACAAAACTTATGAAGAATTCTTGATAAAATTAGTTTTGAAAAATAGATTATTGGAATGTCATTAGCTTTAATTGAAACCGAAACCAAAACTTATGAGGAATTCTTTATAAAATTATTTATTACAAGAAATGGAAGTACATAACAAATAAACGACCCGGATGGCACAGAAAATAACACACACGCTATCGTATTAATATATTGACTAGCGGGGCCTGTGGAAATTCCACAGGGGACTCATTCATATGTAATATATTGATGTTGGTATTCTGTAGATATTCCATGTAAATGGAGACGCTCTGATATTATTGTAGCTTTTTTTTGTTAAAACTGCAAAAGTATTTATCTAAGCTAGCACAAACGCCCGGTAAAGCCCGGTTGTAAAGTACGCTTAAATATGATATTTTAATTCTTGCAAATTTCGCATATATTATTATAAAGTTAATGTTCTATCGATTTTTATATGTTATAAAGTTGCAATTTCAAAAATAAAAAAAATGTATCTATACGACTCGGGTGTATTGGCGTGAATTGAAACTGAAATAAAAACTTATGAAAAAAAAAATAAATAAATAAAATATATATATATATATATATATATATATATATATATAGCTTGAGTTCCTTCAGCCATAACCGAAACCAAAACTTATGAAGAATTCTTGGTAAAATTATTTATGACAAGAAATGAAAGAACATAACAATTAAATGACCCGGATGTAAGCATGACACAGTAAATATACATACATTATCGTATTAATATATAAATTCTTTTGTGGACTCTGAAAACTTTTGCATCAGTGGTCAGTAGGCCATTGTTCAGCTATAATTGCTGTAAATAATGTAGCCTCACTGTACAATTAGTAGAATGCGACGTCAGATCTTTGTCAGGAAAGAAGCTAAGCAAAAGTTTAAACATAAAGAAGGTTTCAATGTTTTTATAAACCATCAAATATTTTGCAGTTGACGAGCACTTCTATGGACAATGTATTTTCTTTGTCCACTTAATAAAATGTCGGGAAAGCAGTTTTTGAATTTTATTTTTTTTATAGAAATCGCTACAGACATGACATGAAGCCGCTTGATCTAAAGAGCTAAATAAATGAATAAAAATACCACATCATGGTCAAAAGCTAGCCAGCTTGCGGATGACACAACAAACATGAGAGGAAAGCAAATGAACACATATCTAAGAAAATGGCTGAAACATTAGAGGATGACCTCCAGTTTGTTGTGGAATAGGGACATAAATGGATGGTAACATTCAACGTTGCCAAGACTAAGCTTGTTTCCTTTAATAATTACAAGAAACCTTCCCAATCACTGATAGTCATGGCTAACGGTGCACTACCTGAAAGCTCCCCTCAACTTAAGATTCACAGGGAACATGAATGAGAACAGATCCATTGAAGGCATTGCCAAAGTTGATGAGAAGGAGTTGGGTTCTCTCTACTGTGCTAAAGGGTTACTTATGCCTGAGAGTATCCTGTACCTGTATTAGGCCAGCATTGGCTCATGTGGGGAGTATTGTTGCCACATTTCAGCTAATGCATCTGCTGCTAACCTTTCTCTTCTCGACAGGGTTAAAAAAAGAATCACTAACCTGATAAGTCCCGCTCTGTCAACCAAACTCCAACCTTTGCCCCATCGATGAAATGTTGCATCCTGTGCTTATTTTTACAAGTATTTTAATGGAAGGTGCTCTGACAAACTCCAAGCACTTGTACCCCTCGATGTAAATACCCCTGACAAACCCAACACGCAGCAAAATTCCACCCCTACACTATAGAGATTCCTTAATGCCAGAACGTCTTCTACTCTAATAGTTTTTTTCCCTCAAACAACTAGACTTTGAAATTCCCTCCCGGGTTCCTGCTTCCTCGGTAAGTAGAAGTTCAAATGTAATATGATCAGAAATCTTGCTGCTCAACTCCCTATATAGTGTATCTGCAAATTATGTCCCAAATACCCCCCCTACATCCAAGTAGCACTGTGCCTTGTTTGGGGTGAAATAGCAATTAAAAAAAAAATTCTAAATGTTACATCGATAGATTATAATCCAGAAAACAAAAACTTTCCCCTTTGTCAGAAATGTCCTTCATGGAATATGAAAGACTAAAGGACAAAATAAAGGGGGCAGGAGTTACAATACTGCCGAAAGTAAAGCCAATATCTATGTTAACAAAATATTAAACAAGAGTATTTAATTATCTCCTTTCAAGGTCAGGTGAAGTTTTGAACAGCCAACGCACAAGAAAAAGTGCACTCTATCCTATTAAAAATAATGCCTGATCGTCCGTCGGCATTTTCCGGTAAAGGCGCCTCGGGTGGTTAGCAAAAAATGTAACCCTTTCTCATAGAGAGGATATATAGCCTAGGAAGGTAGATTTCCTAGAATGGGACATAACTATGTGTATTAGTCCAACAGTAGCAGGATCACTGTCCGACTCATTGTCGAAGACGTATCTTTGATACGTCTTCGACACTCAGTCGAAGACGTAAACAACGCCTACTGAGGCTATGACATCAATAAGTTTAAACAAGAGTAACATTTTTTCCAAACATTTTTAATAAACTGAACAAGATGAATACGAGACTGTGTTATAGTCAAGATTGTCTGCTCCTTTTTTTACTTCTGGTTTCTGCTCCTAAGATGGGACGACAGTAACAAGCAAGATATAGTCCCTTCTGATTAATGCTCATCTTCATCTCAGTTGGCGGGAAAACTTCCTACCTTTCTTATGTTAGGAATGGCTTTCCTATCCCTTCAACCATGTTTAATTATCTATTCAAATGGTCAGCAAAAACCGGAAGTCAAAAAGAGCAGAAAATCCGTGTCTGTTTTTCCTATCTTTCTCACTTAATGAATGTCTCCAATATTTAATGGAAATAAACCAAAATGTGTCACTGATGCACTCACATCATATCATGTGTTTGCGTTTTTTTTTTTTTTTTTTTTTCATTTGTATGAAATCTGTTGAAAGAAAGAATCTACTTTACGTTTCAGGTTTTTCCCCAAGAACTGGAAATTCAACAAGACTACAGAAACTTCACAGACTGGCTGCACACGTTTGAACTCTACCGAGGGAAGAAAATCAGTGGAGATGATGCTGATGAAAGTCGAGTTGTTGGAAAGTTCAAAGTAAGTTTCTCATATATATATATATATATATATATATATATATATATATATATATATATATATATAGATGTTTTTATTTGTTTTTGTTAGCGGTACTTTCTTGAATGAATTCAAGTATTTATACGAAAGTGCATTTTTACCTAAATGCTTGTTGGGAATAATTTTCCCATTGACCAATCTGGTACCCTCTTTTATGGGGAACGGCATATATATTATTTTAAAAATATAATCATCCACTGACACGTGTTTCGTAGTCCACGACTCATCAGAGTGGCTGAATCTAGGTGCCAATTTCGAATCTTGCTAGATTCAGCCACTCTGATGAGTCATGTCAGTGGATAATTATATTAAAAAAAAACATATATATATAAACTGTGCCAATCGCTTTATTGCAGATTAGTAAAATATCAATGTTTCACTAAATATACGTCACAACAAAATGAAAATTATATCACCAAACGACTGTTTTAAGGTTAGTTATTTCCCAAAATTTTTATTCAAATTCATGCGATATTCACATTATGATATTCTATTCGTTACCAAGGAATTTCCACTATCTATTGCTTTATTACAGATCTCTTAAAATGTTGTTTTATGGGGAAAATAAAATGTTTAATCATGAAAACTTTACTTTTTATTATATTTTCTGTTAAAGAATAATAAACAAAAGCACATCCTAGGTAGAAACCTCATATAAATTAAGTATTTATCGACATATTCACCATTTTTTAAAATAACTTAAAACAACTTTTTGTCCCCCAAGGAAGTCAATTGTTTGATCTTAAAAGGAGCTATGGCTCTAGCAACATCAACTACGTTCCTCCACAAGGCATCCTTTGAAGTAAATTGCTCTCCTCCCTCATAAAATCCTCTTTTTAATATTGACCAGAGATATTCAATGTTGTTAAGGTCTGGAGAACACGGTGGTCAGGTCATGAGAGTTTCCCCAACGAATCCCATGGATTCATGGAAGGCTGCAGTCGCCCAATGGGATGGTACATTGTGATGTATAAAAATCATCTGAAAGCGACATGACAATAGTAGGTCATCTAGTCATGTTGACAAATGATTATCCAAAAAGGCTGTGTATGCATTGCTGGTAAGCTTTACACCCTCTGACACTCGGCATGGTCCAACCAACTAATCTCAATGATTCCCACGAAAAACGTGATGTCTCCACCTCCTTGTTGGCGATAAACTCTGTAACGGGTCGGAGTTCCGTTTGGGTTTCAAACTTTGGTCCATCTTTCCGGACTGTCAAGAGTAGCATGGGCCTCATCCCCAAAATAGGACCTGTAAGAAATCCATTTTCATGTTATTCTGTGTCTAAGCCATTCGTTTTTCCCTATGCTATTTGCTCAATAGAGGCGTTGGAAGAGGTTTGATGTTCCTTGCAGTCTTATTCAACACATTGTATCCGGCCTGCATGGATCTTGGAGCGATTCCAGCCTTTTCAAAAATGGAAGCACTGGTGCTGTTTGTGTTTCGGTTGACTTCCCTAAAAATTTTCCGAATATCGCAATCCGAAAGGTTTCTCCTGGTGCCCTTATTTTTCTGGATTTGGTGTTCGGTTGCTCAAGAATGAGGCCCAGGTTCTTGGATCCTCAAAAAAAAAAACCATTAAATACACTAAGCCTCAAAGGGAAAGAAAAAGAAAGAACAACAATCGCTCCTGATGATAATCGGACGCACCGATAGAAAGCACTTGAGTAGAATATGGCTGAGCAACAACTATTTGGCGCCATTTTATACAAAATGCCGGCTGAAATTAAAATGCCACTCAACAAATGAAAAAGATATCCAGAAAAATCGGAAAAAAAAGAATAACTCTATTGTGTTCAAACAGACGTGCTTGAATATATATATATATATATATATATATATATATATATATATATATATATATATATATTTTTTTTTTTTTTTTTTAATCAGCTCATATGCATGTCACGTTGGTACAGCGGTGACGTCATATACATGTCACATTGGTACAGTGGTGACGTCACCAGGTTTTGTAGCCAATGAATGTGCACACCTGTTTCTTTGTTGTTTTAGCGATGTTTTTTATTTTTTTTTTGTAATCAGAAAGAGCCTAGTTTAATTTAGATTTTTATTTATATTTTATGTTAAACTAGAGTATATGTTAATGTATCTGTTTATCTATGCATTAATACGATAGCGTGGGTATATATATATATATATATATATATATATATATATATATATATATATATATATATATATATATATAAGAAAAGGATAATTCCAAAGGTTTAATATATTTAAAATCAATTAACCAATGGTAATGTACATATATCAATAAGAATTAACGCAATGTGAATTGACTCAAATATTAAGCAACATGATTAACATTTCGGTAAACGAGCATATATACATATATACTGGCAAAAACCAAAAACAACAAGAAGGAATAACTTCATATTTGTATTTTTTCCAATATTAAAATTGTTTCGACTTAAAGCAGACAATTTAAAATCATTTAAACATTTGTGGAGTTACATCTCATCAGATATGTTTGAAAAAAAAATACAAAGTTTGTACGTATCTTGACACATTTTCAATCTGTTAAAACTACATCTGTCAGTTTTAACAGTTTTAATATTACGTAGGAATGACATCCCTGGATTTTAAATGCAGATATTACGGTCACAGAAGTACATTCAAATACAAAAAACGACTAGTAAAAACAGCATTAGAAAACAACTACTGTGAGCTCAAAGAAAGTGGGCAATAAACGATAGTAGACTGGAAAATAGTACGACAAGCAATCACATGTAAAAACCAAGATGGTCCGTGTAGGCCATGTTTGAATGAGAAACTAGTTATCCTAAATTTTTAAGAACTCCAAAATATATTAAACTGCAGGAGTGAAATAACAAACGTATGTATACACAAAATAAACTTTACCTTAAGATAACGGCTTGGTTGTTTTGTTTTATGGTATATCAACCCTTTTTGTGTTATTTAATGCCGAATCCAGTTATTTTGGAAATAGTATTCATGTTGCATCCAGTTATTTTCTAGAAAGTTATTATATCTTCAATCGCTAGTTTGTAGTGTTTGGTTTGATTGTTTTACCGTAGATTTTATTGTTTTTGTTTCCATGCACTGCAGAACGTGAATGAGTTTTGCAATGCGAGAGGGAAAAGGGTTACAGTATTAATGTTTGGTACATTTTAAGTTAGGAAACAAGTCAGGAAGTTGTAGAGATAGAGATAGAAAGAGAAAGTGGAAATGGGAAAACGTGGGTTGTTGTTCTTGTTTTTTGTTTTGCAGAACATAATTAAGTCTTGCAAAAGGAAGTAGAAAATGAAAAGCATAAATGTCAGGTGTATTTCGTCTCTTTGTAGCCAATCTCTTCAGACAGCCTGATCTGGTAGCACCATTTAGAATAACGGAAAAAATGATGAACGTAGAGTACTAATAAACAATAATAACAATAATAACAATAACAAAAATGATAATCATAACTATAATAATTAACTAGCGGGACCTGCGGAAATTCCACAGGGGACTGATTCATATGTAATATATTGATGTTGTCATTCTGTAGATATTTAGCGTAAATGGAGATTCTCTGATATTATGGCATCTATTTTGTTAAAACTGCAAAAATATTTAACAAGCTAGCAAGGATGCCCGGCATAGCCAGGTCATAAAAAACGCTTAAATATGATATTTTAATTCTTGCAGATTTCGTATTTGGGTCATTTAATTATTATGTAATTCCATTTCTTGTAATAAATAATTTTACCAAGAATTCTTCATAAGTTTTGATTTCGATTTCGATTTCGATTATAGCTAATGGCACTCCAATAATCTATTTTTTAAAAATAATTTTATCAAGAATTCTTCATAAGTCTTAGTTTCGGTTTCGATTTTAGCTGATGGCACATTAGTAATCTATTTTTTTTTTTAATAATTTTATCAACAATTCTTCATAAGTTTTGGTTTCAATTATAGCTGAAGGAACTAAAGTTTTATATATATATATATATATATATATATATATATATATATATATATATATATATATATATATAAACTTTAGTTCCTTCAGCTATAATCGAAACTGAGACCAGAACTTATGAAGAATTGTTGATAAAATAATTTTTAAAAAATGATAGATTATTAAGGTGCCATCAGCTAAAATCGAAACCAAGACTTATAGAGAATTATTGATCAAATTATTACCCGAATGTAAGCATGACGCAGAAGAAAAACACACGCTATCGTATTAATGCATAGATAAACAGATACCTTAACATATACTCTAGAATATAAATAAACATCTAATATAAATAAACATCTAAATTAAACTAGGCTCTTTCTGATTAGAAAAAAAAAATAAAAAACATCGCTAAAACAATAAAGAAACAGGTGTGCACATTCATTGGCTACAAAACCTGGTGACGTCACCGCTGTACCAATGTGACATGCATATGAGCTGATTAAAAATAAACTAAGATAAATGTACAAAATGTATGACGATTTTTTTCCATTTGGACCCATTTCTGACCCCTTAAAAATTGTTTTAACCGGCTAAACACCCATAAAAGAACGGCTCAAAAGAAAAAATCTAATCATTTGAGACCCCTAGCGCCGCTCTGCGGCTTTTGGTTTACAAGAAGATGGAGTTTGAAAATATGGAGACA
>NC_136488.1:87115422-87167922 GCF_053919585.1 Euprymna scolopes
AAATGTCATATTTCTAAAAATCTGGACAAATCACTAAGAAATATAATTACAGATGAATTTCTCGTAATTTAAGAAAGGATAGTTATCTCCCTTGACATAAAAACCATCTAAACTTAACAAAGGGCCTTTAATATGATCACTATCGTTTATAAATCATATATATTTAAGTCCTATTTTTCTTTGAAGTATAGCCTGAGTATGTATTTTTCGTACCAGCCTAGGATGCAACCTCAAATATCAGTCGAACAGTGGTTTCGTTGTTGTCGGTCTGAGGTTTGTTCTGTTCAGTCCTAGGAGGTTTATCCTTCCAGGCTTTACCTCCTCTTTGAGAAAGAGTTAGTTAATTGCCTAAAGCGTCTTACCAGGAAATGTAAACCGAAACTGCTGAGGCACATTTTGTAGGCCAGAGTGCACTACACCTAGTGCACTAACTTTTTAAAACCTTACTTGACTTGGTGTCTAACCTCCTGCAACGGAAGTAAACAAATGTGCTATTCTATTTATTTTTGGTGATTGGGTACCAGAGATGAATATCTAAGACAACTTGTTAGCATCTGTCCATCTCAGGAGACAATGAAGTTCTGCACCTCAAATTAGTCTGTTAGTGAACTGCAGTGTGTACAGTGACTGTACAAGCCTATTCTGAATTGGCAGGCTCTGCTGCAGATGCCACAGATGTAAGTGGTGTTTGGCTCCGAGAACTCTGTTGCAGCACTCTGTGCTTTCTCCTCTCATTTTGCTAGTCTCTACTCTCCTCACTTCTTTTTAAGCATGCCTTTACAGCACTTTTCCAGTGTCTGTGGTCTTCAACATCAGACTTTCAGCCTGTTTGGTCGATGTCACCTGCCCTCATGACTCGCTCAGAGACATCCTTGTAGCATATGACAGGTCTTGCTGCTAGTCTAGAGCTGGTTGCAAGCTTGCCATAAAAATATCCTTTCGGATCTTCCCATCATCCATTTGCCTGGCATCGCCAAGCCACCAGAATTGTCATTGGGTCAGCAGAGCAAACATGCTTAGGATGTCTACCCCAACAAGGCTGGTCTTGTTTGCGATGTGGTCTTGAGACTACTAGGACATCCATTAAAGTGTGCAGGTTGTATATATGTATAAAGAACAGTGATAAAGAAACAGTATTTATTACAGTTCCTAAAATTCAATGGGTTTTAATTTTTACAGGAAATAAAAAATTTGCATGTAAATAAATTGTATTAGTTCTATCAAACGTTAAGATACTACTCCTAATAATAATAATAATGATAACCGGCAGAACCCGTGGAAATTCCATGTTAGTTAAAAACTTTTAAAACACATTTTAAATAAAATGAATAAAAAATTGAAATATTTCAGAATAGAGCAATATATAAGTTTTGTGGTTTAATTTTAAATTCTGAAAAAAATATATGCATAACTTGAGTTCCTTCAGCTATAATCGAAACCAAGCCAAAAACTTCTGAAGAATTCTTGGTAAAATTATTTATACAAGAAATGGAAGGTTATAACAATTGAATAGACATTCACTCGGAGGAAAAAAGATGTGAGCATGATATATAAAATAAATAACACACACGCTATCATATTAATATATAGATATCGTAACAATGGTAGTAATAATAATCATAATAGTAGCCATTACAGTAATTATATTAATAACAATGATAATTATAGGAATAAAATCAATAATAATAATAAGAAGAAGAAGAATATGAATTCAATAATAAATGTTTTGCATACATGGGTATTTTATTCTCTTTGTTCCCCCTCAAGATCCAAAATGTTTATTATGTATATATGCATGCGTGTGACATATCTTAATTGGATGTTTTTCCTATTCTCTTTCAATGTTGGCTGGCATCATCATTGCTCTTTGATCATCTCATCTGTTTAACTATACCAATGAAACGTCTTTTCATACAGAAATGACAGAAAAAGACGTCTGCTGAGAGTTTCTTAAAAGTTTTATTTTGGGAGAGAATTGACTCACAAAGATATTAACGTTCTTTTAATTAATTATTTAGTTAACTCGTCTACTTCACTAACACGGGTGGATATAACAAAGAAAGTTCTCCAAGGAAGCATTTGACACTTGGCGATAATCAAAGTTTTCTTTCTACATTAGTATTGGCGGTGTGTCTCATGTCTGCTTCCATAGACAAGTGATTTGAAAACTTTTCTCTCCACTTGAAAAATGTGACGTTTTCGCCATGTTGACTAATATCTCTGTTTTGTCTAACTGTTCTGACTTCTCATTATGTTTTATCCTTTCCTGTCACACATCTCTGGGAACGATTCTGTTTTGCAGATTTGGATCATCATGACCTGTACTCAGCGTGATCCTTGTCAAACTTTATACTAGCTGACTTAATCGCTATTGACATAGGGTTCCTAACATGTAACAATAATAATAACTCTCTCACTTATTATTCCAGGGATCTTTAAAGATCTACAAAATTCCGCTTCCACCTGACATAGAAGACACAACAATCACAGGTGGTGACCCTCAATATGGTCTCTTTCAAGGTTTACCAAGCAATGATCCTATCAAAGTGCTTGTAAGGGTATACGTAGTGAAGGTAAGTAGCCATTTTTTTCTTTCATTTCGCTATTTATCAAGGCTAGTAGTCACTTAAGGATTTTTTTGTTTACATAGGAGTAACCACTTATTAAGGCTCAGAGGCCACTCGTGGATAAGGGTTAAAGTGTATCCATGGGACAATATCATAGGAATCGTTAGTAGTGTACATTTGATAAATTGGATTACTTAAGGGGAACGGATCATCAAGAACTTGTTTACGTTGGACTTGAAGACGACCATATGGTAATCAGCTGGAAAGCAGGCAAACGAAAGGCTGGTATGCAGTTCTAAGAAAGAAGCTTTGTTCATGGAATCTACGTTTAGGTTTAGGCACGGATAAAGAGTGTGGGAAATTATTGATAGTGTTTTCAGCTAGACGAGTGTTTTTCGTGAAAGTTTGGCGAGGAAGGACATTAGATTGGAGCTCAGATGAGCACTTGCCATGAAAATAACGATAAAGCAGAGACAGGTTCGCAACGTCTCTTCTGTGAGAAAGAGGTTTCAGGGAAGAGAAAAGGCTACAAAGTTTATTTTGAACTGTCAAGGTAGGATAAGGTCTCTCTAGCAGCTCCTGCCCAGATGTGGCAACAATACTCCATCCTTGGACGTACCTGACTCTTGTATAGGATAAAGTGTGTTTGTGTATATTTATTGCATAATGATCGTTATCTTTAGCTCGTTGTCTTTGTCCAAATTCTGGGGTTTGATTTTAACACTTATCTTACTGATGCAATCTTCGCCACTGCTGCAAATAAGCTTTTCCTTCCAAACATTACCACAACTCTTTAGTCTGCGATTTTACAATTATATATGATTTCTCTATCGAAGGACAGACTAGCACTCAGAATAAACAACTAATCCAACAGAAACACTTAAGATCCAAACACACATCTGTCTATGAGGTTGACATAAACCAAAATCAATTCCCTGCCTGTTTTTCTCCAAATATATATAGACATCAATTGGAATATGCAGCGGTTCACTTGAGATTTATCAGCTGTTAATCTATGGACATAAAAACTAACTAGCAATGAAGGACCTTTGTCTGGAATAGACATATCTACTATAGAATTTCAAGTAGCTCGCAATCTCAGCATGCACGGAAACGCGTTTTTAAGAAGGCATTATTTTTTCAAGAGGCCAACCAGTTTCTTGATGGTCTCCTCTCTCCACTTCCCATTGCAAGTCTGCTGTTTATAGTATGCATCGATGTACCCCCACTAACCGTTCACCATTGTGTATGATTACAAAGAGTTAATAAGATGAACAGATTGTCAGTTGAACGATGATGAATATTATGAGACGATTAAAAATAATTAATAGAATGCATATATATGCTTTTATTTACATTGGATTTGAAGATGATCATGTTGTGTCCCTCAAGAAAGCAATCTTCTGAGAACGTGTTCCATAGGTGAGGAGTTCTTGGAAATATCATTTGGAAATATCACTTTATTTTAGGTGGCCATAGGAAGAACAGAAAGTTCTTTACAGCTGTGATAGCAAAACATGTCTATGGAATTCACCATTAGAACTAGAAATTACCCGATTATTGACTTCAAATTGTTAGACTTGTTCGATCTTCATAAGCGATGCAGTGTTGATGGTTAAATGGAGCTAACTCAACCCACTCCAGGTGAACGCTGGTTCAAGTATAAATATATGTCCATCCATCCAGCGCAGCTGCACCCGAGGTTGAACTCACTACACGAGTTTGTAGTGTAATTCAAGTCTTGTCAGTAGCTGAATACTTGATGCTTCACCAGGGCTATCAAGGGTATTTTTTATCGTGACGCCATCACTAGATGAGGTACCTACCACAGCTTAACAGAGTCTCATTTACCCTTGAGAGAATGATAGACCACGCCAGTTTCTCAACCTGGTATTTTTACCTCTCAATATTTTACCTCTTAGTATTTCGCCTCGCCTTCCTAAATGGTCACCCATCTGGTACTGGCCTGGCTCAACGTTGCTTAACTTTGGTGATCTGGCGAGAACCAGTGTGTCAACGTGATTGGGCAAATATATGTAAGTGACCAAATAAACTAAATTTGTGATAATCATCATAGTATAACTGTGTATCACGAGGACACGTGCATAGTGGATAAAATATTTGGTAAAAGTTCAATTGTAAAGTTACACTCTTCTAGTAGTTGAAGGTTCAATCTTCAGTGCGGGCGACACTCAAAATACAATTGCGAATTACTATGCTTTTCTACCTAGTCATGACTGATTGATTGAGAGCATACTATACCCGTGGATTAAATAAAGGGTTGTATTCCAAATTCCATGCAGATCCACAACTTCGACAGAAAGATTCCCAAGTTCAACAAGAGACACCTGAAGAAGGTCGGAGGTTATATCGACTGAAACGTTGCGAAAATAACACTCAAGATGAGGATAGTAGTCCGAAGAATCTAAATAATAGAAATAATCAATCGGCCAAAAATTACTTTATTGATAAAAAGTTCGATCCTCGGAATTATGATGTATATTTTCTGCAAATTTGTTTTATATATGACATAATCAGGTAGACACACTCCTGTTAGATCATTAATGTTAAACGACGTTAAACCTGATCAGTACTTAATCGGTGACCATTTGAGAATACTAGATGATGTATGTGGTTTCTGATTATCTCCACATTGTTTTCTGTAATCCTGAACTTCTCTGTGTCATTTATTATTAAAAAAAAAATTGAAACTTGCAGGCTGATTGTTATGAAATATCACATTGCTTTTTCCTTAATATTTCTACAGGCCAATGACCTTCACCCGTCGGATATCAATGGCAAGGCCGACCCTTATCTTGTAATACGTCTTGGAAAGACTGTTATCAATGACAAAGAACATTATATATCAAAACAACTAAATCCAGTCTTTGGGAAGTAAGTACGTTTTTTTCTTACTTATTTTTTTGTATACTATTACCGCTATGAAAGATTTATTTTTATCTGTCTGTAAAGATTATGCATTTTCAGAACTCTGTTTATTCATTTATCTCGTTTGCTTTGATTGTGAAGCATATGAATATTTTAATTGTCTGTTCTATCCAAATTAGAACGCGTGGATAGATACTCTAGATGGATTCTCTGGGCATATGGAGTGTTGTTAAAATTCACAGTTCAATTTGTTGACAAGACTGAGTGCGTCAAAACGTAGCAGACAGTTAAAAGGCCGTGGGGGACAGAAATTTCATTTATTACTAGTTTCTCTATAACAAACTATAAAGAATAAACAGAGACAAGTGGTCCCTTTTCTTTTGAAAAAGAGATGTATTCTCGAAATATTAAAACCTCTAACATCCCGGTTATATCAAACAGTAAGTTCATATTTCCTGATTTGTATTGTGATTATCTTGAAAAAAATAAATGGATATATGAAGTCAAATAAAATAACAAAACAAATAAGACCTTCTTTCATTTGTTCATTTTTGTTCATACGTCACACCAATACAACAGCCGGCTCCCTGCCTTACTAGCGCCATCTTATACTCGTCCATATCTATTTACTAGCAATGCTTCAAGTAAACTACCTTTCTCTATTTTATATATATATATATATATATATATATATATATATATATATATATATATATATATATATATACTAGCATTTCAACCCGGCGTTGCCCGGGTGTTTGGATGTGTATGTTGAGCAAAAAAAAAAAAATGTGGTCAATTATTTTAACTTTGACCCCTATTATAACCCCTTAAAATTTATTGTTTTGGGCTCACATCAAGTTATTAAGTCAGATCAATGCCCAAGGAATCTATATCTAAAATTTCAAGTGTTTAGACCTAAAATTCTCGCGGAGTTTGGTAGAGTTCTCAAAGGTCAAATCGTTTAACTTTGATCCCTTAACAGCCAAATTTTCGGCTGAAAACGGATTACAAAGATTTTCCCAAATCTCAGTATCCTGTATATCAAATTTCGAGTCTGTAGACTTAAAATTTACAGAGTTATTGCATATGGAAATGTATACACACACACAGACAGACACACAGACACGTTCACTTTGATAGATATATAGATATATATAACTTGAGGTTGTTATTTTTCAGGGGTAAGGTAACCAGTGAAGTATAACGAGGTTGATACAAGAATGTTCAATACCGAAGTAGAACAACGTATGTTTTTGTTTTTACACAAGCAGTAATATGTTGCTGCACAGTCATGAACATGTTTCGGCTAGCTAGTTTTTAGTCATTAGAGGCCTCTTCAGGCGATCCAGCTTATATGAAAGCAGAGTTTGCAATGAAAATTTCGGGTCATCTTCCGGTAAAAGTCATTAAGAAATAGAAACAAGGGATAAGATTTAGCTGCGTGCAAAGGGGTGTGGGAATAAAGTAGACAGGGTGGGCGTTTTAGAAGTTAAGATGGAGACAGTGAAGGACAGAAAGAAATGCTAGCTGTGTGCATGTGCGTTACTTGTCTCAACTCCTAAATATTCTGGTGTGTATCAGGTTAATTTAGGAATGAGTGTGAATTTTATTAGTATTTTGGAACATTCATGCGAAAAAAGTTTGAGATTTAAAGACAGGTTATTCAGTTATAGAGTGCACTCTATAACTAAATGACCTTTAAATCTTGTTTGCACACAGCTAAACCTTATCACTTGTTTCTATTTCTTAATGACATTTACCGGAAGATGAGCCGAGATTTTCATTGCAAGCTTTGCTTTCATATAAGCTGGGTTGCCTGATGAGGTCTCTAGTTGTTAAAAACTAGCTGGCCGAAACATGCTCATGACTGTGTAGCAATACATTACTACTTATGTAAAAACAAATAAACTATATATATATATATATATATATATATATATATATATATATATATATATAGTGAGTTATGATAAAAGATATATGCTAGTTAATCTACACAGAATTTTCCGCATTTCATCCTCATGACGAATTCTGACAAGGATGAAATTTCTGTGTAGTAGTGGAGCGATTTCCAGCTCTTTACATCTCAGTAGCAGTGTGCCTTGTTTGGGGTGAATTGAAATCTAAAAACATTCATCCATTTTTATCTTTCCTTTTAAATAGACGCATTCAAAAATCATATCTGTATTTAACGAAACATTAATGAATGGTGAATGGAACAGCCATTTTTGTTGAAACGTAAGTTGAATCAGCCAAAATTGCTCCCTACCTCCCCAGAAAATCATAAAGAGAAAATAATTATTAAAAGTAAGTTAAAAAAAAAAAAAAAAGAAGAAAGAAATGAGTCACTTCTGTGTTTTCAATGTAATAATTATTAACTAATTCTTAAAATTGATAACCAGGAAGCTTTCTTCTGGCAGGTCATTATAAAGCTATTAATTTCTTTAACACTCTCAGTATTAAAGATACGATATATATATATATATATATATATATATATATATATATATACTAGCAGGGAGACCCGACGTTGCCCGGGATTAAATGATGATCAACGAATATTTCACACTTCAAAATTTCATTGTCATCAAAATCCGTGAAATTGCCCGAGAGGAAACTTCACATGCCTCCATGCAGTAACTTAGTCCAAATATATGTTATTTTACATTGCACTCTAGAGATCCTACTGTTTCTTTTATAAAATTATTTTATATAAACTTCTGGAAACTTAACTGGAAACTTAACGAAAAAACAAACATTAAGAAATTTTCACGTGGGGTGTGAATCTACAGACCATGACATGCTCAAAAAAACAAACAAAAAAAAAATACACGTAAATTTTCAAGTCTTATAAAATTCTTTGGAGTTAATGAAAGAAAAATGAAGGAATTTACGTGCGGAGTTTGAACCTATAGACCACGTCATGCAAAAAAAAAACCCCAAAAAATCATGTTATCAACTTACCCACAGTAAAATTTTCACGGCTCGTTGTTTTATCATTGTTGCTAAGCGACGACATGGAAAAAATGGCTTTACCGATGATAGATAAATTAAAATAACAGTTTCGAGTATCGATTTTCGGTAATTATCAGGGGTATACGGAGATAAAACTTAACTAAGATCACTCCCAGACTTATACACTAAAGTTCTGTAAATTTTAAAGAAAATCTGTCCAGCCGTTTCAGAGTCTATAAGGAACGAACTCACATGTGCACAAACACACAGACAAAGTTGCATTTATATAATTGTATATATATATATATATATATATATATATATATATATATATATATAGTCATCCACATAGAATACTGTTTCGCTGTTTCACAGCTCATCAGTGCAGCTAGACAAGCAACTACCTCAAGCCAGGATCCAAACCTGACCGCCCATATGACAGTCGGAGCTTTACACCATTGCGCTATATGGCTGATACTATGCGGGCAGTGAATTAACAATGTCTTGACATTGTCCAAATACCTAAGCTCAATTTGTTTACACAAAGAGCATTCACTTAATACGCTAATGGAAATTTGTATATCACTTCCCAATATGCTCAACCTAAGACAGGGAGCATTATAAATGATTTTTTTCATTTTAACATTTGCTTTATATATATATATATATATATATATATATATATATATATATATATATATATATATATATATATATATATATATATATAAAAATAAAATAAAATATTATATATATATAATAAAATATAAAAAAAATAGTAAAATAATATACTAAAAAATGGTTATAAAGGCTATCTATATTAAGCAATTAGTGATATCTAAAAAAAGGGCTATAATATTTTTTCTAGGTTGTTTACAATCTATATATATAAAAACGAAAATGTATGTATGTATGTACGCTTTTCCTCAATGTCCACAAAAGGCTTCTTTCAGAGAAGCGCTCGCTCGCTTCACAACTTCTTAAAACTTTTTATATCATCTATAAATTGTAATATCTCACACTTAACCACGGAGCTCGCCTGTCTATTTAATTTTATATACTTTCAAACGTTAATTATTCGACATTTCCCCGCATCGGCACGCGTTACATTCGGTTTTCGGTATAAACAAAAAGCAAAACTCGACTCTAATTACTGGCCGAAAGCCAGTGGTCTCTAGAGAGCTAAGTAACGTTTGGTTAATGTCGACTTCGTCATATCAGACGGTAGCTTTTATTTCGAGACGAGACGCTCTCCCTAATAAACAGGGAGCGGGTTTTTAAAAACAAACAAACCGATTTATTGACCTCATTAAAAACTGTCCCGCACAAAATGCTGACTGCTGAATACCTATCGCTGTCACGTCAATCAAAAACGCGCACCTGTTTTTTTTTTCACACTTTACTATTTTCCAACTGCGCGTCGTCAAGGCTTTTTTTTTTTTTTTTTTTGCACATTTCGGTTTTTTTTCACACACACCTACAAACACCCGGGCAAGGCCGGGTACCCCTCGCTAATTTATATATAAAATACAAAGTGGAAAACATAATGACAAATTGCCGATTAGAGATTTTTAAAAAATATATAAACAGAAATTATTACTATACATGGTGGCCCACTTAAAGTAGCCCAGAAATGTAGTAGAGAGGAGGAACATTCTTTGATTGTTTGAATTACAGGTAGTATTGTTTAAACTCCCTTCAGTGTTATAAAAGATGCTGGATGCGCTCCCTGTTGACATCTATGCATTTCTGGGCACGTTTAACAACGGTTGCAGATACTGCCTGTAGATCTTCTCTGGTGATTCTCCTGATAGCGTTCGTAATGTCCTCCTTCAGTTGGTCGTGATTATGAGGATTATTTGCATAAACTTTCTTTTGAAGTGCCTCAAAGATAAAAATCCCATGATGACAAGTCCGGGGAACATGGTGGCCATAACCCTTTGCTCATTGTTCTCTCTTCTGTAAACATTTCAGGAACTCGTGTCAGTGATCTGTGAGATGTGTGGCATGTAGCACTACCTTGTTGGAAAAAGAATCGCATTTTGTCTTGTGGTGTCAGTTGGTCGCTAAGAGAAATATTAGAGAGACCGGGCTACTTTTAAGTGGGCCACCGTGTGTGTGTGTGTGTGTGTGTGTGTGTGTGTGTGTGTGCGTGCGTGTCCTTTCTTGGACGAAGCACTCACAAGGAAATCGTTAACTGCCACGAGCTTTTAAACCATTACTCATTGAGTAAAACCAATTTGAGTTTTCCAGTATTCAACAATGTTTGCATTGAGACTACACCTACATTCAGCAGATGTCTGATAATATAATAGGGTAAGGGTTAGAAGCACAGATAGTCAATTAAACAGTCGAGTTTCGATTCTTGTTGGAGGCACCTGTTTGTTTAGTTGCACTGAAGAGCTGTGATACATGGAAGCATTCCGTCTGTTGATAACTATCTATCTATACTCCTATAAATTCGTTTCTCTTTTGTGTGTATTGATATTAATATTAAACCCCCTCTTTTCTATTTATTTAAAAAGAAAATACAATTTTCTTATATATGGGTTGTGGAAATGCATTCACTAGCAAAAGATCTAGCTAATTTGCATATTCTTTTAAACATTCATTTTAATTAATTCCCAATAATTTTTTTTTCGTTTTCTTATGGGATGATCATCTAGAGTTAACAATTATGTGTAATTATTTTCATGCAGATATTCTACATGATTTATACTTGCATAATATTTGCGTAAAATCTTTACAGTCAACAAAAAATTGTTTCTATATATATTTATGTATACGTATATATTTTTGTTTAATCTATTAGTCTATCTATCTATAAAAGTGAAAGTGTATGTGTGTCTGTCTGTCTGTGTACATTTCCCTACGCAATAATTCTGTCAATTTTAAGTCTATAGACTCAAAATTTGATATACAGGGTACTGAGATTTTGGGAAAATCGATGTGATCGGTTTTCAGCCGGAAATTTGGCTTTTAAGGGGTCAAAGTTGAACGATTTGACTTTTGAGAACTCTACCAAACTCTTCCAACAACTTTGGGTCTAACCACTTGAAATTTTAGATATAGGTTCCTTGGACATGGATCTAACTTAATAACTTGATTTGAGCCCAAAACAATAAATGCTAAGAGGTCATAATAGGGGTCAAAGTTAAAAAAAATTTGACCTCTGCGGTCTCTACCAAATTACTCAGACAATTTCTGGTCTAAACATTTGAAATTTAACATAAAGTGTATTCAGAGATAGGGCAAGCTTTTGCATCGGTTTGGGTCGAACATTTTTAGTTACCAATATATAAATGTATATATGTATGTATGTATGTATGTATGTTTGCATGTCTGCCCAACACTTTCGATAGAGGCGACGGATTTTCTCAAGATCAGTATCGTTTTAAAGTTCGACCTTTCAGACGACAAATATCGAAAAATTGGCTAAAAACATTAATATCTTCACCTTAAACTAGGCACTTTTTTTTTGCTTTTTTCGCCGATATTTTTTTTAAGTCATCTTCTCCTTTCGATTGTCTAACCTAAATTTTAAAAAAATGTCACTTCCGGTTTGGCGGTGGTCGTAACAGCGTAGACGTAAGGTTTTTTCCCGTTCTTTTCCTCCTTTGCGGTACGGGTTCGAGCCTGCCTTCCTACTACCACTTTTTAATTTTTTTTTTTTTTGCTCAACATTCACCTCCGAACACCCGGACAACGCCGGGCACCCATGTATATATATATATATATATATATATATATATATATATATATATATATAATTATAAGAATAATCGTCTCTAAATGGATAACATTTAATCAGTGAACAGAACAGTTTTGTCCCACTTTCATGTTCCTTTACAACGATAAAAATCAAGATATAATAATACTAAACCTTATGTCTAGAATCCTTATTTCAATTTTGATCAAAATCCATTATGATTTTGATTCTAGAAAATGTATAAAAATTAACATTCAAGCTTATGCTATATACGGCATAATCACATTGACATACCAGTTCCCGTTAAATCATCGAAGTTAAGCAACGTTGAGCCTATTCAGCGTTAAAATGGGTGACCATATGAGAATTCTAGGTGCTGTATATGCTCTGGACTTATCTCGGCATTTTTTTCAGTCATCCTAGACTTCTCCTAGCCACTGAACTCGAGCAGTGCCGATTCAGGAGAAGTGTGGTTGGGATTGCATATAGTCTTGAAAAGAGGCGATGCTAAAATATTCCTAAAAAGCAATAGATGCGAAATCTGTAACTGTATTCTAAAAATATGCTCTGTTCATACCTACATTTAAGCAAGACATATTTTCTGTGCAGGCTGCAATTAAACAAAGCGCGAATATAAAATCTGGCCAAAGCAAGTCAAAATTGATATACCCCAATGGAACTGTATTTGACATTAAAGAAAATGGCCGTCTATATTATTTAAAAAGTATGGTTCCCTCAAAAACTGCCTGTCACGACATGGAAACCTGGCATAAAATTCTCGGACACTGCAATACAGCTGATATTAAAAAAAATTACCAAATATAGTCAAAGGCATGACTCCCAAATTGTGATGTGTGTGCACAGGGGAAAATGACAAAAGATATAAGCCGAACGCCAGACAAAAAAGCTAAAAGAATTCTCTCACTTCTGCATTGTGACTTAGCAGGTCCGATCAGCCCGATGGGGAGAAATAATCTAAGATACGTTTTGAACTTTATTGATGATTTTTCCGGTTTAATTATAGTTTATTTTCTTTTAAAAAAATCCGACACTATCCTCGCCACTAAGAAATATTTAGCTGATATTGCCCCGTACGTTTCAGTAAAATGTATTTGCTCAGACAATGGGACTGAATTTACTAGCAAAGACTTTGAACTTCTATTTATTAACCACCATATTAAACATGAGAAGTCTGCGCCATACTCCCCCTTCCAAAATGGCACCGGTGAAAGGAGATGGCAAACCCTTTTTGAGATGGCAAGATGCCTACTTATCGAATCGAAATTAGTGCATAGTTTATGGACGTTCGCTTTAATGGCAGCAGCATATATCAGAAATAGATCGTTCAATAAGAGGCTAGGAAAAACGCCATATGAAGCGTTTTGCAGTGTAAAACCTAAAATGAACAGAATGCATCTATTTGGTTCTGATTGTTTTGCATTTATAGAAAACACCAGTAAACTAAATACTAAAAGCGAAAAAGGTATTTTTGTGGGTTATGGTAAAGAGTCCAGCATATTTAATCTACTTTCCAACCCAAAATGTCGTAAAAAGGGTTAGATGTGTAAAATTCAATGATACATTAAATTTTAAAAATGGCGATCCAGTGGATGAAAAACGTGAAATATTACCTAGCATCTTAATCGATCACAATGAAAATATTAATAACGACGACAATTACAGTACTTTTGACGAAAACAGTAACCAGACACGTCGATACCCAATAAGGGAGCAAAAAAGGTCAGACTTCTTACAAATTGAAAAGATACAAGATTACGCCATGGATTACTGTTATTCGTTGAACAGCGCACCGGAAAGTTATAATGAGGTGATTAATTCACAAAATCCCCAAGAATGGGAACAAGCTATGATATCCGAATTGAAAGCTTTATCTGAAAATACGAAATAGTGGCAAAACCAGCAGATAAAAATATAATTTCTTCACGCTGGTTTTTTTCCAAAAAAATCACAGCTTCTGGCAGTGAAACTTTTAAAGCAAGATTTGTTGCAAAAAGTTTTTCACAAATTTCTGGAGTGGAATATTTTGCAACATTTTCACCAACGACAAATTTAACGACAGTTAGAATTGTATTACAACTTGCCGCTCAATATAATTTAAAAATACATCAAATGGATGTAAAAAAATGCTTATTTAAATGTTCCGATTGATTGTGAAATCTACATTTACCCTCTGGAGGGATTTAAAATGAAAAATAAAAATTGGGTGCGGAAATTAAATAAATCGTTATATGGACTAAAACAAAGTGCACACAATTGGAATTTAACACTCCATAATTATTTAATAGAACCGGAATTCAAGCAATGTCTCATAGGCGCGTGCATGTATACCAAAAATGTAGGTAATAAATTGTTGATTTTGGTTTTTTGGGTTGACGATATATTACTCGCCTCAAACTGTGACAACACTTTAAAAGATGTTAAAAATGAATTAAATAAAAAAATTAAAATAGCCGAACCGCAACTGGGCCCATAACCTGTTAAGTTTTGAGACATTATGTTGAACAAAGATGGCGGCGTAGGTCAAATCAGTAACCAAGATGGCGGCCAAGAATCAAATGCGGTTGGTAGTAACAAAGATGGTGGCATAGTTCAGATCAGTAATTGGCAGTAACCAAGATGGCGGCATAGTTCAGATCAGTAATTGGCAGTAACCAAGATGGTGGCATAGTTCAGATCAGTAATTGGCAGTAACCAAGATGGCGGGATAAGGGTTATTGTAAGTACAGTACGTTAGTGTGGATATTTAAAGTGTCTACTTAAGGGGGCGTTTCATCAGGAATTTGTTTACGTTGGACTTGAAGACATCCAAGTTGTAGTCAGGAGGGAAGCAGGCAGACAGAACAGGGTTCCACAGGCGTGCAGTTCTAAGAAAGAAGCTTTGTTAATGAAATCTACGTTTTGATTTAGGCATAGATAAAGAGTGGGGAAAGTTTTTGCCAGTGGATTCAGCTAGACGGGTGTTTTTCGTAAAAGATTGGCGAGGGGTGACCAGAGATTGGAGTTCAGACGAGCACCTGCCATGGAAATTACGATAAAACAAAGATAGGCTTGCAACGTCTCTTCTGTGGGAAAGAGGTTGCAGGGAAGAGAAAAGGGCATCCCCCACTAAGCCACGAAGAGTAGAAAGTGAGGAAAACGTTTGCCGCATGCCTAGAATAGAATAATCATACAGATGTTGTGTATATTAGCATATCCGTTTTGACAGTGAGAATGTATGTTTGAACTGTGTGTATGCATTCAATCAGCAGAATATATGTACTTCCCTTGCCACACACAGGTTCGTGTGATATTGTTCTTCACTTCAGAGTTTTCCAGGCAGAATTGTGTCATACACGTATTGTCTGTGAAAGAAAAGGAGACTTGTTTGCTTTATTTACAGCATATCAACTCTTTTTGAGTTATTTAAAGTCAAATCTTATAAATTTTGAATAAGCTTGTTATGCTTTTAAGTTATTTATGTCCTTAAATATTTACTATTAATATTTGGTTTGGTTGTTTTGTTTTAAAATCTATCAGCTCCGGTTATTTAATGTTTAATCCAGAAATTTTTGGTAAAATTTTTATACTTCAAGTTCTTTATATTTTCAAATATTTATTCATGTTGAGTGGTTGTTTTGTAGAGGAAAACTATTGTTTTAGAATTTTGCACGACAGTATTTAGTTTTACAAAGGAAAGGGAAAAAAAACAATAACATCAATGTTTCTTGCATTTTAGGTTAGAAATAGATATGGTAGCACCAGAAAAGAAAAGAAGCTAAAAACCACACTGTGTTTGGGTTTTTATACTATGTGCAATATTTTGAAATGAATATCTCTAGAGCTTTGATTGATTTAAAGAAACTGCTGATTTGAGCTTTTGTCCAAGCAAGAGTCGATACTTAAAACAAACAATCACTACTGCCTTTACTTTGAACAAAACTACTAGAATCTGTTGCTGAGATAAGGTCCCGATTCCTGTAAAGTATCTGTTCAGTTATTTATGGGAGGGACAACTTGGAGGTTGGCAACAGGTGTGTACTATAACTACTGCTAAGAGAAATCAACCATGAATGAAGCATTTTTTTTCTTCACCATCCAAGCTAAGCTGTCAGATGTGCTATCCCCAATTCCCCAGCCTCATTACTACAATCCACACCCTGAGCAACTGACCCACCCTCACCTACACAGCACATATACAAAACAAAAAGAAATAAACTTGCAAAAAAATAAAAGAAACGAGAAAGGCTTATTGCTATTGTTTGACCGACATAATAACAGCAGATTCCAAACATTGATAACCTGAAAGAAGTCCATCTTTCTTTTTCCTTCTTTTATGTGTGGTGGTTGGTCATTATAAAGCTATTAATTTCTGGAATCTGTGTGGAGAAGATGAGGTGCAGGAGAGTTAGGAAAATACAGTTGGTTTAAAAAATAAGCAAAAGTAAATATAATATATATTTTCGTGTGTATGTATGTGTGTGTGTATGTATGTATATATATATATATATATATATATATATATATATATATATATATATATATATATACTCGGGTTTTTTTTTATATTCAAAAGTAATGGACTAATGAATTCAACGAGGTTGTTAGATAGTGCTCAATAAAAAGAGCTGATAATACTTGTTTATTGTTATATAAACATGCTCACATCCCGCTGCTACAAACAGCCACTTGTTTCAATCAAACAACAGATATCATCAGGCAGCGACTTGACTATTCAAAAGTTCAATGAATAATATTAATAATTATTCATTGAACTTTTGAATAGTCAAGTCGCTGCCTGATGATATCTGTTGTTTGATTGAAACAAGTGGCTGTTTGTAGCAGCGGGATGTGAGCATGTTTATATAACAATAAACAAGTGTTATATATATATATATATATATATAGTGCAGCTAGACAAGCAACTACCTCAAGCAATGATCGAAACCCAATCACCCAAACGAGAGTCGGAGCTTCTAACCATTGTGCTATATGGCTGCTGCTATGCGAGCAGTGAATTAACAATGTTTTGACATTGTACAAATACCTAAGCTCGATTTGTTTACACAAAGAGCATCGCTTCATACGCTAATGGTAGTTTGTATATCACTTCCCAATATGCTCAACCCAAGATGAGCATTATAGCCATCCACATACAGTACTGTTTTGCTGTTTCACAGCTCATCAGTGCGGCTAGACAAGTACCTACCTTAAGCCATGATCATAACCCGACCGCCCAAACGACAGTCGGAGCTTCTAACCATTGCTCAACCCAAGATAGGGAGCATTATATACATATACACACACACAAACATATATATATATATATATATATATATATATATATATATATATATATATATATATATATATACACACACAGAGTTGAGCCGCAGGATATGGCATTAATCTGTTCCGGGTTCCGTATGGCAGGACCTAAGTAAAATTTTATACAGTACATATTAAAAATTAGTAACTAAATACAGTACAGTATATAATACACGTGTAGATAACCAAATAACATTATAAATAACACCGTAAGTAATCAGAGGTCGGAAAAACATTGTATTCCACATCAAAACCTGAAAGAACCGTATCCCAGGGTTCTACTATATATATATATATATATATATATATATATATATATATATATATATATGTGTGTGTGTGTGTGTGTTGTAATAATTTTTATAAGAAGTGAGGGTACGATTAAAGAAAATTGGAAAGTTCTACTTATAGACACTGGCAATAGGAACTGACCAATCAAATGGAGCCACGTTCTGCTAGCAGCCAATTAGAAAGTGGAATCGTTCCATAAAAATTTTTGGTTCTTATGGAATTACCGCACATATTTTTTTTTTTTTTTTTTGTCCACATGAGAAAAATCTTTGCTCTTTGCTTACAAAGACGGCCTAAAGAGGAGGTAAATAAAATAACTGTTTCAGTTACTGGAGTACCATGAACTATGTGCAGGTTTGCTGTGATGCATACACATATGGCCATGTCTAGACGCCATAGTGTCGTGTTATAACCTTGTCTTGTACATAATCTCACCTTGTGCTGTTTGTTCCTGTACGTGCTTTTCTCATGTCCTTGTACGACTAAGGAAACAATGCTTGTAAGTTGTTCATACCTTAAAAAAGACTAAGTCAAGACAAAACTTGTCAGAAGAGAGAGGAGGTTTATTTTGCTGGCTCTTTGTTCTATGCGCCTTTATATATATTTTTCAATGGGAAGGAGTAATGGTTCCGGTCAATGTAGTGTTATTTTCTATATGCAAGTTTGGTGTACCGCATATGTAATCAGTATTAAGAAAAAACAACTGATGGATGACCTAAAAGAAGAGAAGTTACTTAATGGTAATTTTTAAAGGATTTTTTGTGGATGGAAAGATACTGCACCTTTGCCAATATTTCAATCATAGTCATTTGTTTTCCTAGTTTTGCATACGAATTACAAAATATCTGATATTTACCCAAACCCACTCGCCTTGATGGAGGGTTATGGCATACACAATGTCACATAGTGTCACAATTTCTTTGAACACAAGAAATATGCCGACACACCTCACTGACAACTATATCTTGCTGACACAATAAACTCAATCAGTTTTTTTATGTCTCTCACATTCTTTTTATAGTAGTGGCAGTAAACTCATTCGATCTCTTTGTTTCCTTCTGTGTTTTTATGGTTGTTGTGACCGTTGAAGTAATAAAACAACAACATCATTACTTTGCTCTGAGGCTTTCATGTTCTTCATGCAGATTTATCTTATTTCACAGGCACAATCACATTGCATAATAAGTACACTGTTGAGTTGCATTGCTATTACATAGTGACAAGCTTCTCCTCACTTGCTCCCCAGCAAAAGGGATGGGGATAGAGCTCTGAAAAAGATATATGTATTTGTCCCAACCATTAACCAAAACGAATGTTTTTTTTTCTATTTTCTTTGCTGTGTTACTTGGAACTTCCTGTCCATTACATTATATCTTGCACACGTCAGCTTAATTCCTACTCCTAGATTCCTATTGAAAATTATCTTTATACACTGTGAAATTTACTTTATGTATGAAAATCAAAGAGGGGAGATATAACATATGAGAAATATTTGGAATCAAGTTTCTCCTTGCTGATATTTCAGATAATTTGAAACTATAGCAGCCAGTTTTAGTCTCCCTTCCATCAAGGCCAGAGATTTTAGGGAAATATAAGATATTTTGTAATTCATATGCAAAACTAGAAAAACAAATAACTGAAATATTGGTAAAGGTACAGTGTCCTTCTACCCACAAAAAATCCTTGTAAATTACCACTATCATAGGTTCTAAAGGGTGCTAAAAATGAAAACAACAGTTAAAATACCAGGAAACGATTAATTTCAATGATATGAATAAATTATAGTTTTAAAAATTGGGGGATCACTTTTCTATATTAATTTAACGTAAAATAAACACCCACTTTATAGCCAAAGTGGCCATAGAGTGAGTGCTCATTTTACGTTAAATTAATATAGAAAAGTGATCCCCTACTTGTTTAAAGAATAATGTGCGACCTAAAGGGCAAATGTCACATAGCACACTACAAAATTCAGGTCATTAGCTTTCCAACGAACCTTCATTTGTAAAATTCTGCTCAATAGTCGCCAAGATTTCGAACTTATATTGCCAAAAAATGGTGTATATATATATATATTTATATATATATTGATATATTTATACTCGTAGCCAAATTGAATATTGAAATGCTCATAGCTTTGGTTCTATGGGACGAAACTACACGAAACTTTGCAGGCTTTTTGAAGATTATAATACTATTCTATAGTTAAGTTTTTATGACAATTGGTAAAAAAGAAACTATATTTTCAAACTAATAAAATTTGCTTACATTTATATATATATATATATATATATATATATATATATATATATAGTGTCCTGGCAGGCTAGCTTTAGTTTTGCTGCTTTTGTTTTAGCTGTGGCCTTGCAGGCCACTAATATATATATATATATATATATATATATATATATATATATATATATATATATATATATTCTATACAACATGCCAGCCGATATAAAAAAAAGACCGCTTGGCAAATAGAAAAGATTTCCACAAAAATCGGAAAAAAAGAATAACTATGTTGTGTTCAATCAGACTTGCCTGAATAATGACTTGCTGCCAAAATATACAAATATATATATATATGTGTGTGTGTGTGTGTGTGTGTGTTCGACAATACAAAATTTATACGCAAATTTGAACATTGGCAGAAATCTCTTCAAAGAGCTCTGGAGATATTACCATTAATGTTCAAATATATATATATATATATATATATATATATATATATATATATATATATATATATAAAATTTGGAATTAAATTCACTAAATTAAGCAAATTTCGACAAATTTATTATTCAACAAGAATACAAAATTAAAAATCTTTTCCTCAATCCATGGATTCTGTATTCCTTATCGAATAATAAATTTGTCGTAATTTTTTTTAATTGACAGAATTTAATTCCAAATTTTCATTCATACTATTGCTCTATCTCGTATATTGGGCTTCTTTATCTAGTTGGGATTGTCATATAAATATTGATGCTAATATTTATATGGATTTTTAATTTACAATATTATATAATCTGTAATCTTAAAGTATTTAAAATTTTCAGTTAATTATATATATATATATATATATATATATATATATATATATATATATATATATATATAGTCATCTACATACAGTACTGTTTCGTTGTATCACCACTCCTAAGTGTGGCTAGACATACATCTTTCCTCAGTCGGGACCGAACCTAAACTGTTGTGTTGACAGTCGGCAGCTCTAACCATCGGACTATAGATATAGATATAGATACATATACAAATACACATCTTTAATTTGTGTCTGTCTGTCTGTCTGTCTGTCTGTCTGTGTGTGTGTGTGTGTGTGTGTGTGTGTGTGTGTGTGTGTGTGTGTGTGTGTGTGTGTGTGTGTGTGACTTCTCTTTGAGACACACTGGTGCCATTGATTGCTGATGTCTGGTGTTGATGACTTTTCAGAAAGGTGAGAAACCGAACAGGTATGGGAAGAAGGTGGTCACCACTTATGCCTACATCCTTTGGAATGGGTAATGTCATTACTCAGACCTATAAAACCGCCACAAAACAGAGAGAGAAAGAAAGAAAGAAAATAGCCGCAACAACAAAACAAACAGCAAACACACAAACAGATAAAACAGCAGACCCTGAAAAATATGATTTCTTGGATAACAGATGAATATGTTTGAAACTGGATAATGACTATCAAGATTATATTTCTAAAAGGTTATCTCGTCTTATCTAGATCGTTCCTTTCCCATAAATCACGATGCCTTCAAATTTACAAATGTATTAGCACTGCCAGTTTTAGGGTCCAATAAATCTGGCCAACCCACTTATAGGGCTCCAACATAAGCAATAGTCTGTTTACCTATTTAATCACATACTAGCTCAAATACCCATCTATGGTCAGGGTCATAATGCTGGTGTTGAAAGATTAGAAGCAGGTGTTTAAAAATAATGCTAAAAACGATAATTTTCCCTATAAGGCTAGAGTAAGCAAAGGATTACACTAGTGAAAAATTCTAAAAGAAGTTGACAGACTAGAGTTATGGCTCCGTTACAGGATATGACGGCATGGGAGAAAGTATTTGACACATAGGTAAGATCAAAGGCTACATTTAGAGCAAAGGAAAATTCCATAAGAAGTTAATAGATCAGAGTTATGATTACGTCACAAGATATAATGTAATGGGAGGAAATGTGTAGCAGAGGAACAAGTTCTAGCCGGGTGGGGGGGGTCGTTTTTATGTTTTTCTTCAAAACATCAATAATGCTATTTAATATTTCCTATTGATGGCTCACTCTTTCTCAACATATTCAATGAACAAAACACAGTGCGCATCCCAAAATATGGAAGCCAAAACCTTGACTGATGATGTTAGTGTCTTTAGTCATCTAAGACGGCTTTTACCTGCTACGGTCAACTCAGCTGACTTTTGATTTGACTTCAGTGTAAAGTTTTTTGATCCATGTTTTATTCGTTATTATATATTGAATAAATAACATGTTTATGTGTTGAAACAATTGCAAACAATCCTATGATTAGCTGCGGCATTGTTTTTGATCAGCTGCATTCGTGGTCCTGGTAATGACCTTTAAAGACATTCATTAGTGAGACCACATTAAGGGCTGTGGGGGATGTGGAGTTACCCCTAAGTTACCATTGCTCCCAGGTTTAGGTTTATTCACTTTAGCCTGGAGTGGTAATACCTGTTAGGGCATCTATTGCTATCAGATCAGGATGTCTGAAGATATTGGCTTCCGGAATAAAAATACAATAAACATTGATGTTATTGCTTTTCTTTTCCCTTTGCAAAACTTAATCATGCTCTCCAAAGTCAAAAACAACATTTTTTTTTAACAAAACCACCAGAGTCTAGGCCATTGTTGGGATGGCATGTTCTATGTTGGCTTAGGTGTATGGTTCTGCATTATTTGCAATTCTAGGAGGTCCATCCTCTTAGGCTTTGCTTAATTCTCTGAGAAGGTGTTATTATTAATCACTTGATGGACGGATGCTGACAAGGTTGTCAGACATTTTTTCTTTTTTGCAGGTCAGATTGCTCTTCTTCTAAGTCACTGGCTTTTCAAACCCTACTTTACCATCATTGTGTTGCATCTTCCAGCTCTAGGAGGGAGATAAACATTGAGAAGCAAGATCGATTCTTGCTTTTGGGTGTATGACATTAAAGTGATCAGACTTTTTTTTCGAGGTCCACCATCGCTACCAGGGGATGGATGGGTGAAAAAATTGCAGCTCATTTCAATGTACATGGCCGTAAATTGCAGAAAAAATAATGACAGTATTTTTTAAAATTCCATCCAACACATTAGATCAGAGAATTTGCTGAAAGCACCACATTTGCTCAGCATAGAGGTTATCCTAAGGACGAATTGGTTACGTTAGTACAGTCATGTGGCGTGGTCATCCTTCTGAATAAACAATTGCAGAAGCATGGATGTCTTGAATCGCAGAAAGGTTGGTCAAACAAGGAAAACTTGGATTCAAATGATTAGACAAGAGTGGAATTTGGCAAACAGTTGATCTGCTGAATAGTGAGAACTGGAAAGTGGGCTTGCGAAATATCAGAAGATGGCTGACTCCTGGATAAAGGAAAAGTGATGTTAAAAAAACGTGAGCAGAGGGCATCAATAATAATAATAATAATAATAAAATAAAGACTAAATATTTTTCTCATTTTATGATGCATTTTAGGTCAGGAAACCGTTATCTTTAGACAACCTGATTTGGTAGCACCAAGGTTGTAGATATAACTATAATATAAGTTTCAGCGTGATACAAATGTGTGACAAACAGTTATTGTAGTGAACAATCAAGTGCTTCATTAAGCTGTGCTGGTTAAACTCATTTCACTTATGAAATAAACCTTTACATTTTTCATTTCACTTATGAAATAAACCTTTACATTTTTCATTTCTCTTATGAAATAAACCTTTACATTTTTTAGCATTGAGTCGAAACGAAAGGCCAGATTATTCAGACAGTTACAATGGACTCTTTAATACCAAAAAACATAATGTCTATTGTAAACAATTCATTAAAAACGATTCAGTAAGCAGAAATTGTTAGCTTTCTTCATAGTTGATGGGAAGTAGTAAATTCAATATTTTTTCAATCTTATTAGGCAATACTTAAATGGATTATACTCGGTGGGATTCATATTATTTGGATTATTCAGACTAACGTTCTCATCGTAAATGTTATTTTCACAATGTCTTAGCCGATGTAACCTTCGACCTTTTTCAGGTGTATCTTGCTGCACTCTGGAATATTTCTGTCAAATTCAGAATTCTTTCAGTTGTACTCTGGAATCTCCATGGAATTTCGAACGAACCCCTTTATTTAATCCTCGAGGGTAACTTTGCTCTCGTTCTGCCAGTCATGACCAAGGAGAAGTCTTAAGTAATTCGGAATTGTTAGTATTGCCGTACTAAGGATTGAACCTCTGACCCACAGAAAAGTTTCACTTAGAACTGACTTTTACCTAATACTTTATCCGTTATGCCATGGGTCCTCAGTACAGGTGATACTAAATAAAGTTCAGTTCTTCAAATTCTACAGAAGGACACTTTCATTTATGTTTCGTATAACGCATGCATACAAAAAATTGCCTTTAATTATTGCATTATTTATTACATTAATTATTACATTAAGTATTACATTAATTATTACATTAATTATTACATTATTTATTACATTATTTATTACATTAATTATTACATTAATTATTACATTAAGTATTAAAATAATCATTACAGTAATTATTCCTTTAATTATTACATAAATTATTACATTATTTATTGCTTTCATTATTACTTTATTTATTGTATTAATTATTACACCAATCATTACTTTAATTATTACATTAATTATTACAATAATTATTACTTTAATTATTACATGAATTATTACATGACTTATTACGTTAATTATTACATTATTACTTTAATTATTACATTAATAATTAATTAAATTATTATATTTATTATAAAATAATTATTACATTAATTATTACAATAATTATTCCTTTAATTATTACATAAATTATTGCATTTATTATTACTTTAATTATTACATTACATTAATTATTACTTTAATTATTACTTTAATTATTACTTTAATGATTACATTAATAATTATATTAATTATTACATGAATTATTACATTAATTATTACTTTAACTATTACATTAATTATTACTTTAACTATTACATATCTTATTACTGTCATTATTACATCATTTATAACATTAATTATTACTTTAATAATTACTTTAAGTATTACATTAATTATTACTTTAATAATTTATTTAATTATTACATTAAATATTACATTAATTATGACTTACAGTATTGCATTCATTATTACTTTAATTAATACATAAATTATTACATTAATTATTACATTAATTATTACTTTAATTATTACATTAATAATTACATTAATTATTATATTAATTATTACTTTAATTATTTTCTTATTACATTAATTATTACATTAATTATTACTTTAATTATGACTTTAATTATTACATTAAATTTTACATTAATTATTACTTTAATTATGACTTTAAGTATTACAATAATTATTACTTCAATTAATAAATTAATTATTACTTTAATTATAACTTTATTATTACTTTAATTATTACATTAATTATTACTTTATTACGTTAATTAATACATAACAATAACATTAATTATTACTTTGATTATTACATTAATTATTACTTTAATTATTATATAAATTATTACTTTAATTATGACTTTAATTTTTACATTATTTATTACTTTAATTATTACAAATATTATTACTTTAATTCTTACATTAATAACTACATTAATTATTATTTAATTATAACATTAATAATTATTTTAATTATTACTTCAAGTATTACATTATTATTACATTCATTATTACTTTAATTATTAAATTATTACTTTAAATATTACATTAATTTTCACATTAATTATTATATTAATTATTAATTTGATTATTACATTATTTCATTAATTATTACATTAATTATTACTTTAATTATTACATTTTTACATTAATTATTACTTTAATTATTACTTTGATTATTACATTAATTTTTAATTTGATTATTACATTAATTATTAATTTTATTATTACATTAATTATTACTTTATTAATTTGATTATTACATTAATTATTACTTTAATTATTACTTTGATTATTACATTAATTCTCACTTTAATTCTTACATTAATTATTACTTTAATTATTACTTTAATCATAAAAAATATGCAACAAGACAGAGAGTCATGCCCGAAGAATGTCACAAAACAGGTACCACACTATTGTCTAACCCATAAAAGAGTATGTAATGCTTATAGGGACGGTCTTATAACAGAATCGATCTTACACTAATCAACACTATTACACCCACCACCCCTAAAATTCGGAGAGGTAATAATTGGCCGCATTGTATCATGATAATGAAACAGATATTAAACATATCATCCAAAAGATAAGGAAATTACAGGGAATGTAGTGTTATGATAACAGAATAGATACTACACTACTTTACCTAAAACAAAATAGGTAATTCCAGGGAGCACTGGTTTATGACAACATAATGGAAGTTATACTACCCAACCACAAAAAGGAGGTAATTCCAGGAAGCATTGTCTTCTGACAACAGACTAGATACTACATACCTCACTTAAAAAAAAATAGGTACTTCCATAGAGCATTGGTTTAAGATTACATGATAGATGCTATATTACCCCACTTCAAAAAGGACGTAATTCCAGGGAGCATTATCTTATGACAGAATAGATGCTATACTACCACACTCCAAAAATCAGGTAATTCCAGGTTGCATTGTCTTATCACAGCAGTATCGATACTACACTGCCCCATCCCCTGAATTGAGTATTGGAAGACATCAGCCTGAAACTGTATTGAGCATTAACGGATAGTAAGTAATACAGACAGATACGAAATCTTCATTAGTAATAAATCTATTATGTAGTCTATATTTCCTGTTTCTTTTTTTATTTACATCACCCTCTTAGTTTGCTCTGCCCACTACTCACTGTATTACCCTCATTCCATCACTTCTTGTCTTATTCTATATATTGCATAATCAGCTACCAGTTCTCGTCAGATCACCGAAGTTAAGCAACATTGAGCCTGGCTAGTACCAGATGGGTGACCATTTGGGAATTCTAGGCGTTGTATGTGCTCTCCACTTATTTTGGCATTGTTTCCAGTCGTCCTGAACCAGCACTTAGTCTTTAACAATGCCGACATAGGAGAGGTGTAGCTGGAGATTGTGTAACTCTTGCCACAAAAATTTCATGTGCAGCCACCCTTACGGTTGGTATCCATTGTCTGTCAAGACTGAAGGAAGCTACCATGTATGCATGCATATATATATATAAGAACGTGTGTGTGGCTGGTCATGAATAGGCTCCTATATGGTTGACTATTTTAAAAAACTGATTACATATAATGATAGAAGATGTATCGAGGATCAGGAATGGGTATGTTTGATCTGGCAGAACGGTGGTTCATAAAAATTGTGGGGCCTGCGTTCGCGCCTGGCCTCCAAAGTATGGAAATAAAAAATGAAAAAAAAAAAACGTTTACAAGGGTTTTTGATATAGATGTACATAAGAATACTTTGATAAGTATATTTTAACTTAAATAGGGATGGTATAATAAAATTGTGGGGTCTGCATTCGCGTCTGTACTCCATGGAAATATGGCACACACTTTAACAAAGACTTTTCATATCTATTTGCGTAAGTATACTTTGATAATTATGTTCAAGTTTGAAAAAATATGGTATAATAAAATTATTGTGTGACCTCCATAGAATGTAAATATGTCACAAAGTTTAACAAGGATTTTTAAAAGGGGCGAGGGTCCACAATAACACGTTAACTTTTATCTTAATTCACGTTAGCTTTTATTTATTTTTTGAGTTGAATCATGTTGTGTTGAATAAATTCACCTCATAAATTCACGTTCTTATTAAAGTGAAAGCAAAAAAAAGTCTGAACTTTAGACAATTCTCGACACAAATTTTGCATAACTCTGTTTTTTCCCTTCTCCACTTGCACGTGGCACTCTTTTGAAAATAGATAAATAGATAAATAATAAAATAAGAACGTTACTTGTTATCGTGTCAAAAGAAGGAAAAAATCCTGCTCATGTGATTACGTGTCTTTTTAAAAACATTTACATAACATTTTTATTTTTATTTATATATCTGTTTAAGCTTTTTTTTGTCAGTGTACTAGCAGGAATTCAGTTGATTGCAACCCTTTCTACGTGTTATTTACATGACAATAGTACACCCCTGAATCCGACGGCGCAATACTACACCGTTCAATACTGTAAAACTGAAACGAAGCTGTTCTGCTTGAAAAGGGCGCCATTTTCTTATTCATATTTATATCGATTCTTTGCATTAAAAAACTAAAGTAATTACGTGTTTACTTTTTTAATATTCCATTTTGATGTTTTGGATTATTTTACTTAAGTATGTTATATTTAGGGCTTATTTTAAGAGAGAGTCTTATTATAAGTGATGCTTAGAGAGTCTTAGAGTCTTATTAGAGTGAGTCTTAGAGAGAGATGTTGTTGTAAGAGAGAGATGTTGTAAGAGAGATTGTTCGTGTTATGACGGTATTCATATATATTAAATGTTCATACTTAGAAGTGTAGATATGAGATGTAGAGTTCACATTGTAGATATGAGATGTGTATATCAAGACATTCTAAACCACATGATATACATAAGACATATATAACAATTTTCACTTTACCTTTTGGTAGAATTACAACACAAAGACGACGTTTATAAAAACACATGATGGGTTTATTTCTTCTCCCGACCGGCCGTGGTTTTCTGAGTCAAGAATTCAAAGCTTCACATTCTAAGTTTCAAAAGTTACCGTCTCGCTTCTAGACGTTCGAATCCCAACTGGACTGTCGTCTGTCGTCCTCAGACTCCCTCTGACTCTCCCCCAGTTCTCTCAAGTTTCTAACTATATCTAGAACTTCCTATTTTCCATGACGTCATACACATGTTAAAACATGTGTCTTCTTTCACGTGTTCTGGACATGCGTGTCCAAAACTTTTTCCTTTGTTTACAAAAGGAATTTTAACCTATATTCCCAGTAACCTATATTTCCAATATGTTAAAAACATGTTTATTAAATTATCTTGTAGTTGCATTCCTCAATTGAATTTTTCATAACAGAATTGACAACGCACATTCTTTTCTTGAAACTATTTTATCTCTAAGCTAAACAATGGTTTGTTTTACATTCCATTTTCTAATTCTCTCTCGTAATCTATTTCTAAACCTAATTTACGAGGTTCGAATTTCGTCTATTCTATTTCATTTTCATTTTAACTAAATCTCTATTTTTTATACTTACATGAAAAGGGGACAGCCCTTATCATGTAACGAGTAAGTAAAGCTTCATTATTTTTCAAAACTGTTTTTGTTTCTTTGTTTTTCGATATTTCATCGATATTATTTAGTAAGAGTGTTTAGCAGAACAGCCAAAAAACGACTACCCGAAAAAATAAATATACAAGAAATAAATGTTACCATAGTCAATAAAAGTTCAGTTTATGTTTTTGTTTTGTTTTGAAATAGTTTTTAATGCTCTCTACTTGAAATAATTTCAGCGAACCGAAATTAAAACGAAATTTGAGGCAATAATTACTTAAATAAATTTTTATATAAACTACACATGCCATAATCGAATATTCCTCAAGTACAAAATAACGGAAAACATTAAAATATGTTTATAAATATTCCTTACTTTGACGGAACTCTCTTAAATTGTTAACACAGAATGCTCAGGTGCTCTCCTTCAAATTGAAAACGGGGCTCTCCATTTCAAAGTCGCTGCCATTTTGTTTTGTTTTTTAAACGAGTTCGTGAATTAAAAAGAAAATATTTTTACAAACTACTTTAAAATACAAACCAATGAACTTTTCTACCATAAAAGTAGCTTTTATTAAGTATGGTAACATTTATTTCTTGTATATTTATATCATTATATATATAAACTTTTCTCTTTGTAAGGAAACATCATTTTGTTGGTCACTCTTGGCTACGAATGGAGACAAAGTTGATATAAAAAATATATATTTTCGCGAAAATTCTTTAGTTTCATCATATTTTGCTTAGGGTAAAATTTTGGAGTATCAAAACCTATCTCTTTACAACCCCTTCCTTTTCATAACCTACCATATTTTCATCAATCACAGTCCATTTTCTGTAGGCTGTTTTTGAACTCAGTCAACGACGGGTACTATATATACTAACAGAAGTACCCGTCGTTGACTGAGTTCAAAAACAGCCTACAGAAAATGGACTGTGATTGATGAAAATATTGTAGGTTATGGAAAGGAAGGGGTTGTAAAGAGATAGGTTTTGATACTCAAAAATGTTATCCTAAACAAAATATGATGAAAGTAAAGATAATTTTCGCTAAAATATATATTTTTATATCAACTTTGTTTCCACATATATATATACACGTATGCACACACATAATATATATATGTTATGTGTGTATATATATATATATATATTATATATATATTTAATATATTTAAGTACATATATATATATAAATATATATATATATATATATATATATATATATAACTGTTGAGATTTCCCCAAATCCCCAAATATAGATGGTAACGAAAATAATGTGACATCGACAAGAAGTAAGAAACACAACACAAGTGAAGTTGTTATAAAACTTGTATTAATAGGAAAGATAAGAAAGAAAGAATTTTTTTTTTTTTTTTTTGCAAAAACCGTCGCTTTTGCGGAACTTATCTATGAATCGTCCTTTTAACGTTGTTTGTTTCCTGTGGAGTTTGGCCGGGTTGAGATTAAAAAGAGAAGCCTTGAATTCTTTGGTGCTGCAATTGCTGTCGAAATTCTCCCACGTGTCTGGTATGAATGGCGGAGAAGACTGAAAAACTCGTGTTGTCTTCTAGGCTTCAACAAGCAAAAGGAAGAGAATTCGAAATAACCGCTCTCGACGGGTGAGGAGGAATCTAAAAAGGGAGGTCCGTGATTGGTTGTTTTTTCATCCAATCACAGGGCACCCCGTTAGTGACTCCTTAATAATTCCAATAAAACCATTATCGATAATTTCCCACACTCTTCATCTGTGCCTAAACCTAAACATAGATTCCATGAGCAAAACTTCTTTCTTAGAACTGCACACCTGTGGAACTCTGTTCCGCTTTTCTGCTTTTCAACTGACAACAGTATGCTTGTTTTCAAGTCCAACATGAACACATTTTTGATGAGCCATCCCTACTACTAACGAAGACTACGACACTTTCCCTTTGACCACTGTAAACTCATTAACCCTTATTCTCGAGTGGCCTCGGGGTCTTGATAAGTGGTGACTCAAAAACAATATATATTATTTTTGTGGGGTACAAATCACCCCTATTTGAGAACTAAGTGTAATCAACCAGTTCTATGAATACAACTGGTTTCTGAGACTAAATGGACACATTTATACCATGTTTAACTGCATGCTACGAACACGTTCCTCTCATACCACTTTAGTGGCTTCTGTATTCTTTATGATAAATACATATTATATTTTATACACTTTACACTACTTGTGGTTTCTTTAATTTGCGACCCCTAACACGAGTCTATAACAATAATCTTCAAAGTTTTTCAACCTTTAAGACAATATTAAAAAATGAGAATAATGTTGTATCTATTCAGAAAGTAATTAATAACAAACATGATGATTATTATTATGATAAATACTAACAAATATTTTTTGCTAGTATATGTGACGAACGTATACTACGTAGCTATCTGTCCCAAGGAGGAGGTAATGGCTGGGATGATGGCATCATGATCACAGAACTGAGAGTACACTACATCCCAATTGAAGCGGATAATGTTATGGAGCAGATAATGCTATGAAGATACTTCTTTTTTTTTTTACACAGTGGTCACCACTCATCAAGGCCCGGAAGCCACTCAGGGATAAGGGTTATTGCAAGTACATTACGTTAGTGTGGCGATTGGATGAAGTGTTTACTTAAGGGGGCGGTTCATTAGGAATTTGTTAACGTTGGACTTGAAGACATCCAAGTTGTAGTCAGGTGGGAAGCGGGCAGACGGAACAGAGATGGAGAACAAATACTACACTATTACTTGACCACCAAAAAGGAGGGAATAATGCCTGGAAAAATGTATTGTAGTAACAGAACAGATACTTCACGATTTCTCTTAAATTGAGCATCGAAAGACAGTGCATTTGTCTGGAATAATCTAGTAAACTAAATTGAACATTAAAAGATGGCAATGTTATAGTTTCGACTTTAGATATAGAAACAATTGTAGAGTTTCGGTTTAATGCAGACATATACCAAATCTCCATTAGTAAAAGATTTAAGTATCACGTCCTTTTTTTTTTTTTTCTAAAAAAAAATCTTTTTCATTACATTTTTTTTTCTTTCAAGTTAAGGTTAATAGCGCTTTTTAATGGGTTCCCTTTCCTTTTAAAAGCATTTTATGTGGTTCTCTTTTTAATTGCTTTTTAATGTGTTTCTCTACTGTTTCACAATGTTGATGTGATATTTGTGAATGGCTTTTGTAAAGCAGTAACGCTAAGATAACAGATATGACCTTAACATGCCACAAATGACAGGCACCGGACACCGATCCCTGTCTGTTTACAGAAAACATTAACCAACATAAAAATGATGTGAACATCTGTCATGGAGAGCTGACTTAACTTTAGCTGTAATTTTTATATCAATCAGCTGCACCGCGCTGGTTTCAGCTGTGAATACTCAGTCTGACGTTTACAAATATGAAAGCAGCTAATTGTCACACTGGAGTTGCTTCCCTTGAAATTAATTCAAACTATGCCTTCTGGTTTTTTGTAAACGGGTTATCTAAGCTATATCGATTTATGTCCCTTTTATTATACGAATAATTTAGATCAGTCTTTATCAATTATTTTTCCCATGTGGCCCATTTTAAGCGCCAAAAAACCTTTGTAACCTTTAATAATAATAAAAATAATTCAAGTTATATGGCAATGTTTTTTTTTATCAACATAAAAAAATATTGTAAAAATAATTATGAGATGCCGTAAGCAATAATCGATGTTTTATGAACAAGACTATACTGACTGCGCTATAAGATCATAATTTCCGAGGTAATCGGAATTTGGACACTTTAGTCTAATAGCATACAAGTATAACCTCTATTATTATTATTATTATTATTATTATTATTATTATTATTATTGGCCTCCCACAAAAGGAGGGTGGACCTGTAAATTCACCCTTGTCGGTTTGTCCGTTCGTCTGTCCACACATTTCTCAATAACTACGCCATGGAATTTTTTGAAATTTTGCACAAACATTAAACATGATATGAGTAAAACGGATTTTCTGGGAAAACTCCAGTTGCCCCCAAGGGCTACCTTTTGGGTTAAAATGGATAAAATAGACACTTTTGTGCTTATCAAAAAAAAATTGATGCCTTGGGTTTTTATAAAACATTTTGAAAAGTTGTAACTAACTGATTTCTATATAATTTTGTTTGTCTATACTTCGCGATAACTCTTGGGTGTGTCTCAGAGGCTCTTTTAGGGCTAATAAAAACACTCGATTTTTGGGACTATTTTACAATATTTGTCCAAAATTTTCTGTGTATGTCTATTTAGTAGTTTTGCATGGTGCTGAACTCAAATTTAAATATGGGGTTAAATGGGGAGGGGGGTGCAAATGATGGACTTAGTCATTTCTTTTTTGCATGGTGCAGAACTCAAATTTACATATGTTAAGGCCTAAAACTGCATCGTTTGTTCATTTTCACCAGAATTTAACGTCCTTTGCGGACTTTCAAGGCTAAATGGATGGGAGGCCAAATACTGAACTTAGTCATTTTTTTATGCCTCGTTCACTGTGCAATCACAGGGGACCATGCATGCTTCACTTGTTATTTTACTCACGTTCACCTCTAACAAGGCATATCGCCACTTGGATGTAAGGGGCTACTATTTGGGGCCATGCCTAGGAAAGATTAACAAGATGTTGGTTTACGTTACATTTAAACTTCTGCATATCAGTACAGTCAGGGAAGCAGGTAGCAGGAAGGGGATTCCAAAGTTTAACTGTTCAGCGGAAGAAACTATTAGAGTAGAAAACTTTCTGGCATTTAGGGACCTCAACAGTGAACGGGTGTGTTTGTTGCTATGCGGGTTTGTCAAAGATATGAGTACATCGAGGGGGCACAAGTGCAACGAGTTCATCAGAGCACATTCCATTAAAATACTTGTAAGAGTTTTTGATGAGCCGTTCCATATAAGTTAACAAATTTACCGAATTTCCATTACTAACGATCATTATATTGTCCAATTGACTACTGTACACTCTTAACCCTTATCCTCGACTCTTGGCCTTGATAAGTGGTGGTGCCTATGTAAAATAAAAAAAAAAAAAAAGAACAAACAGGCACAAAAATGCAACATTGTGGTGATGGGACAGGGGTTGGAGCTTAGTTGACAAAGTGGGACCTTTTAGATTGAAGACTGTTTTGGACCCTATCCAAGAGAGAGATTAGTGGTAGATGCACCGTCCCAGATGCGGCAACAATAGTTCATCCATGGGTGATTGGTGGCTTTGTAGAGGTACAAGATACTCTAAAGAACTTTGTGTGTGTGTGTGTGTGTGTGTGTGTGTGTGTGTGTGTGTGTGTGTGTGAGAGAGAGAGAGAGAGAGAGAGAGAGAGAGAGAGAGTTTGTTCTCTATAGATTCCTGAACGAGTACCTAGCAATGTTCTTAGACAGGTTTTGTCTTGGAATGTTTCCGATAAGTATCACTAATAGAAAAAAGTCTGATAAAAGAAGAACAGGCAATTTTTTAACACCTTATACAGCCTAACATCACAAGTGCATTTGAGAAGTTTTCATACCACACAAGCAGAAAGGCCAGGCATATAAAATTAACAGTAGGTTCTTTGATGTGATAGGAGCACATTCGAAATGAATGCTTTTGTTTAGAGCACAACTGAACCATGAAACTTAACTTTTGTATTTTAAATTTTAATTCAAGCTGTTACGTATAAAAATAGTGCAATGTAGACTACAATGTACTGTGGATTCAATCCCTGTGGGAGACATGTTAAGCTTCTTTCTGGTGCACTGCGATGGGTCCCCAACTACAGCATGTTTGATTTGATTGAAAAATAGGCGATTTCACCGATTTCAATGGCAATAAAAAGTATGAGAGTGTGAAACATTGGGCAACGTCGGGTCTCCCGGCTAGTATATATATATATATATATACATGAAAATGACCTTGGATGTCTGTCTGATGAATGGTCTCTACCAAACTCCTCTGCCAATTTTTTTTCTAAAGACTTGAAACTTGATATAATGGGGATTTGGACCTGTGGAACAAATTCGATTTGGTTTTTAGTCAGTACAAATAGCTATTAAGGGGTCAAAATTGAAAAAAGCACTATAACTTGGTAGGCATAATCGACTAAAAATGTTACTTTTATGCATGCGCAAATATACATTTATATCTTTAACAATATTATTTTTGAAGTTTTTATATGCGTATGGACTTAGCTCAGATGGTAATGAATAATGTTGGAAAACTAAATGTTTTGCTTTCAATTCTAGATGATGGCATTAAAGTCATATTACTTTTTTTTAATTTTTGGCATCATTACTATATGTTGGATACAATATGATAATCATTAGAGAATTGGCTTTATAATAATAAATATGAAATTTGTATGAATTAACATATTTAAACGTATTTTATGACTGGGCAACGTTGGCCGACCTGCTAGTGTATGTGTGTGTGTGTGTATTACAATAGTCTTGTCTTTTCTTTTTGCTGGGGATGGGAGATCCTACCAGATGTCAGGTATTCACATATTATTTCAAAGACTCCAACTGCAAGAATTAATTGAGATTCTAACCCTCCCTTTAGGCAGAATTGTTTGCATCTCTCTTGCACTTGGTTCACCAGGTATATTTGCTTAGTAGCTTTGAAAATTCTTTTTTTATAAGTCCGGTTAGTTCTATAATAACTGGAATGATGGAGATCTTCCTAAGATTCCAATTTCTTTTCACGTCGCACATAAAATCTTAGTAGTTCATTATCTGCTCCCTCTCATTTCTGTGTAAGCCATCCATCATTAAGGACACTGACTTCACCTAGGATTGCAACTTAAGGCCAAATGTTGCCTAACTCTATAACTATTACATCGACTTTTATATAATTTACAGCAGGGATGTTTTAACACGAGTAACAAATATTCATATTCATATAAAGTTAGTGTTGTGAAACCGAAACTTACCTGCATCATGGACTCTTCCAGTACTATATTATGCTGTGAGATAACACTCTCATTAAAATCAGCAGGAGTACTAGTAGTGTGCAGCACGTACAACTACTCATATTGGGCACCACCAGATAGTAAGCTCCACTTACCCTTTATCCTATCCTTGTACCCTTTTCGGTTAATATATTTTTCTTCCATCTACTCCATGTTCTGTGTTTTCCTTCCGTGGTCCCAACCTTGGGTCCACATTAGTTAGTTATGTGTATATGTTTATTTATTTCTACGTATAAAATTTACTCCTAAACTAATTAACCAATCATCATGAATTTCGAAACACGGCTGTTAAGCATAAACGTAGGATATGTTCAGTTTTATGAAAAAGGACCAAGAATCCATTTATGAAAACTCAGATATTTCCTATATTTTGTGAAATTTTAACAATAGGTATTAGACATCAATTAATAAATATTCCCCAAATTTTAATCTCTTTCGAATATTTTAAAGGGGTTTTAGAGAAAAAGTATCTGGCCTTCGGGCTAAGATCACAGTGTAGTATCTGTTCTGATGTTACACTTAATTTGTCTTTAGTCACTAGAAGGAGAAACTCCTATATACTAAAGCAATTTTTATTTTTGCCTACTTCCCGAGTGCCCCGTTTTTGGAGTGCTGGTTTTCGCCCACATTAAAGACGACCTTGTGTCGCATTTTGCTTTGTGGGGAAGCAAATAAATACCGATATGAATTCAGTCTTCCATTTTGGAAATTCAAATATTTCAGATTTAAATTAAATTTGATCGATACTTATTAGAGATCAGTTAAGCAAGATTCCTCAAATTTTCATTTAAGAAAATGAAATCTTAGAAAATTTCTAGAATCCAAATAATGCAATGGATTTTAATCAAAATTGGAATAAGTATTCTAGATATGACGTTTATTATACATTGATTTTAATCTTCGTAAGGGAACATAAAAATACTGCAGGGCCGTTTTGATTTAGGAATGCATTCCATCCATCTTGCGACGGATATTCCTCTAGTATATACATGTACATGATTTTTTTGATTTTTTTCATTGCATTTTCACTCCAAACAAGTCACAATGGCACTTTGATGTAGGGGGGGGAGACTACTATCTGGGACATAAATTGCGGGGATGTTCTGTAGGGAATTGAGCAGCAAGATGTTTGTTTACATTACACTTAAACCGTTGCATGTCAGTACAGTCGTGGGAGCAGGAACCTGGAAGGGAATTCCAAAGTCTAGCAGTTCTGGGGAAGAAAGTATTAGAGTAGAAGGCTTTCTGACATCTGGGGATCACTACTGTGTAGGGGTGGAATTTTGCTGCCTGTCGAGTTTAAAACATAAATTTATTGCATATTATTCTTCTAAAATGCCCTCCAGTCCAGAGTGCATTTTTGAAATTCTCCAGCTGTGACAATTAGGCTTTAGTAGGGTGTATTCTAGTTTCTGCTGTTGCTGTTCATTTGAACCTTAGATCATAATAATTAGGCAGTCATTTCATAAGATGTATAGCAATAACATACTGAATTTTCAAGAGTCTACGACTATTTTAAATACCTGTACAACAAGTCTGGAAACATTGAAGGCACCTCGTTTTTTCCTGTTACTTTACTTTGAACTGTCATATTTCGCTTGTTCACCCGATGTCTTTTAATCTGTGTTCACCCCTCTGTTCTTGACGAATTTCCAAGTGGTGCTTCCTTAAAAAATATTTTCTCTTTTTAATTGCTTTTTAATGTATTTTGCTATTGTTAAAGGTGAAATTATCTAGTGCACATGTTTTTCAAAATTCCACTTGACCTTTTGTCTCACCTTCTGAAGCGGGGAGTAAATAAATATACTATAATAAATTCTCCGAGATCGTATTTTTAATTTACTTCTTTATTTTTTTATACTAAACTAGCATGGTTACCTGGCGTTGCCTGGAGCAAAGTTGTAATATATTTCTATTAAAACTTCTATTTCTGTATTCCTCTCTTCTTTTTTTTTTCTCTCTTCCACTCTGCAACTCCCTATTTTTCCTCTGCTCACCCCATTTATTTCTGGACACACACACACACACACACACACACACACACACACACACACACACACACACACATACACACACACTTGTCCTTTATGTAATAGATTCCTTGAGGAATGCGTCGACAATTTCTTTCCAGACTAGTACATAAAATGTCTGAAAAGTCGACCCCTTCCTTGACAAAATATAGTTGACTCCCGAAGAACGAATTCGTTTTTATTGTCGATTATTATTCATTCACAAGGAAGATACACGTGATGACACAACCAGGCGCTGAAAGAATTAACTAAAGCTGTCCAGTTCATCACAAGCAGGGGTAAGGTTAAACGCCCAGAACCCGCAGCAAAGTTCTATGCAGTAGGAGGCAAAGATATCTGGCCAAATACCAACGTCATGTCCAAGCCCTGCAAGCAGAATCTTCTGAGTGCAGTCGATAATTGGGTGTGTGCTGCAGATCTACATCAGTGGAAGCACTATCTAGAAATTATCAACAAAAGTGGATTAAGACTAAATTTAGTGCTTCACTCTCAGACAGCAAAAGAAATCCTTCTGATTGAATTAACAGTGCCATATGAGAACAGGATTGATCAGGCCCATGTTTACAAGTCTGAAAAGTATACTGCTCTAGCCAGAGACCAGAGAGATGCTGAATTCAGCGTATTTGCAGTTGAAGTGGGTACAAAGACATATGTAGGCTCGTCTGCCTACAATCTCATGAAACAGCTGTCCATCTCAAACAAAGCACTGAAAGCAATTAGTGAAGGGCTCCTGGTTGAGGCGGAATAAAAATCGACTGCATATATCTTAATTTCCCTAATTTCATGGTGATTAAGACATCCATCTACGACACTGAAGCATCTGAAGCGTATGGGTAAAATAAAATAAAATAATAAATAAAAAAAATAAAAAAACACATGGCAGCAGAAAGACATCCAGGAGTCATAACCTGGATGTTGCCCCCCCCCCCAAAGTGTAAGGAGTTAAGGGTCAAAACACTTGATTGAAGGGGTTTTCTCCTCTGAGGACTTTCTCTGCTGTTTAGCTCTCCATCCGAGTTTCTTTCCACATTCAAGGTAATGCGGATCAAGAATATATAAACTTTGTGGATGTTTATTTTGTAATTTGGGATTGTTAGCTGGACACATATGTGCACACACACACACACACACACACACACACACGCACACACACACACACACACAAGTACCCTTTATATTGATCAATCGATGCCTACATTCAGTCTCAAGAGACAATGGACACTTCTGTAAATGTAGCTGCACGTGTAATTGTGAGGCAAGGTTTACACAATCCTCATCTACACCTTTACTGAATCGGCACTGCTTTGGTCCAATGGCAAGGAGAGGCCCAAGATTGACTGGAAACAATGCTGAGAAAAGCAGAAAGTATCTATAACACTTAAAATTCCCAAATGGTCACCCATTTTAGTACTGCCCAGGCTAAACGTTGCTTAACTTCAGTGATCTGACGGGAACTGGTGTACCAAAGTGATTATGTCATATATATAATAGACGAACACCCACTTACTATGGCCAAATGCCATTCGAGGATACACGTGAATGAGACTGTCAGTTCAATGGTGACCAACTTTATGAGAGGATTGGAAACGATGAATGGAATGGGGAAAATTTAATTACTTAAGATGATGTCTCGATAAGTATTTGCTGATATTAAACTTGCTGATGATCATGTTGCAGTCTGCAGGAAAGCAGTCTTGTGGTGATGTGTTCTACAGATGCGAAGTTTATTGATATGAAAGTTCTGTTTATGGGAATTCCATTGGATGTTTTCATGCACAAAAAAAAAAGAGGAGGAAACATCTCCAAGAACTGGCAATCATCATTATTATTATTGTTGTTTCTTTTCACAAGATGTTTTATCTCGGGAGTTGAGCTACGAGACCCAGTGGTCTTAGGTATTGCAACTATCCTATTATTATTATTATTATTATTATCATCATCTATATGTTAATATGATAGCGTGTATGTTATTTATTTTGTGTAATACGCTTACATTTTTTTTCGTCCGAGTGAATGTCGTTTAATTGTTATAATCTATTTCTTGTAATAAATAATTTTACCAAGAATTCTTCAGAAGTTTTGGTTTCGATTTGTTATGTTTGCAGGTTGATCCAAATAACGTATAAGGCAATATAAATGAAGACTCAACAAACAAAGGTAGATCAATAAGAAGTGTGTTAGGAAAAGTATATTTACAGTATATTTACATAATGGCTGTCAAGTAAGAGAGTCTTGGCTGGAGAACATATCTGCTCTCGGCTCGGCCTTCGGTGGCTTCTGGTTAACACACACTCAGACTAACCGAGTCTTGTTATTTATGTGTAATATTATCCACATATGTAAATGAGTGGGTGCAACCACAACACGATTATAGCTGAAGGAACTCAAATTATATATACATATATATATATATATTTCTTCATAAGCTTTGATTTTGGTTTCGATTCAAGCAGACGCACCCAAGTCATATGGATATATTTTTTTTAGTTTTGAAATCACAAATGTATAATATATCAGAATTGATAGAAAATTGACTTTATAATAATAATATATGACATCTGCAAAAATTAAAATATCATATTTAAGCATACTTTACGACCGGGTTACGCCGGGCGTCCCTGCTAGTTTAGATACATACTTTTGCAGTCTTAACAAAAGAGCTACAATAATATCAGGACGTTTCCATTCATGCTGAACATCCACAAAATGCCAACATCAATATATTATTACATATGAATGAGTCCGCTGTGAAATTTCCACAAGTCCAGCTAGTTATTATTACTATTATTATTATTTTTTTTAAATCATTATTATTATTACTACTACTACGACTACTACTACTACTGCTACTACTCACAAGGAGTTTTCACATGGAGCATCATCAAAAAGTTCGCTTTGGGGACAAACTGTGCTGTTTCCTAGTGACTGAGTTACAACTCCCCAAATTACCAGTACTCACCATCTCTTACGATAACCATTTAAATTAGTTTGCATTATTATTTTTTATTATCATTATATATTACGCTTATCGCTCCGTCCGTTATCATGAAAGGAAAGTGGAATATTCCAAATAAACCTTGTGTCACCCTTGAAAAAAAAAATTGGTGTCGCTGGTGAGGCAAAGCTAATACAAATGATTTCTTTCTTGGCCTTTTGGCTAAAATCAAAGTGTTCTTCGGTGCTCCATTTCAATTTCTTCTCTCTCAGTGGAAGGGCAATCCTTTACGACTAAGACAATTTTTCTCCATGTTATAAAACGACCCTGGTGTCTAAATCTGTCCCGTGGGGAGGCATTGTGAATAGGTACTATGTTTTATGTAACCAAGTTTTAATATTAAAAAAAGTAACTGGAAAGGGTATTTCTTATTTAATTACAAAATGCCCTGGAAATGTCACTTCTGATTAATTATAAAATGCTCTGGAAAATGTCCGTTCTGATTATTTTTTTTTTGTTTACTTGCTTCTCCACAAGGGCGAAATTGGACATGAGTTCGGTTAAAAATTTAGGGGGAAACCAATTCCCCAAAAGGGGCACTCTGGTCAATAACAAAAATAAAAATTGTATCAGTAATGAAGGATTTCTCCTCCATTAACCAAGACCAAAAAAAAAGGGGGATTTAAGTCACTGGAATGCTGAAACTGATAGTACACTCAGACATTCATGTTGAAGCAATGGTTACCTAATCCCTAACCGTGTTAATGTTTTTATGTATTACTTTCGAAAAGCTGCTTAAACAGTTTATGATTTAAACATTACTTTATTTCAAGTATATTTTAAGCAGTGGATTACGGGATATGAAGTCAGTCCCAGAAATTACTCAATCCGTTTACGATTTAAACATTACTTTATTTCATGTATATTTTTAACAGTGTGGTGGAGGATATTAAATCAGTCCCGAAAATGGGTGAAACCATTTACGCATTACACATTACTTTATTTAATGTATATTTTTAACATTGGGGTGGGAAATATGAAGTCGGTTCCGGAAATGGCTGCAACCATTTACGTTTTGGACATTACTTTATTTAATGTATATATTTAACAGTAGGATGAGAGATGAGAAGTCGGTCCCGGAAATGTCTGAAAAAGTTTACGATTTATACATTACTTTATTTCATGTATATTTTCAACAGTGGGGTGGAGATTATAAGTCAGTTCCAGAAATGGCTGAAACAGTTTACTATTTAGACATTACATTATTTCATGTATATTCTTAGCAGTGGGTTTGGGATATAAAGTCGATCCCAGAAATGGCTGAAACAGTTTACTATTTAGACATTATATTATTTCATGTATATTTTTAGCAGTGGGTTGGGGGATATAAAGTCAGACCCGGAAATGGCTGAAACAGTTTACGATTGACACATTACTTTATTTAATGTATATTTTCAACAGTGGGGTGGCGGACATGAAGTCAGTCCCGGGATTGAATGAGATGTGCAAATATATACTATCATAAAGCATCGCTCAGTATTGAATGAGATAGGTGGAAAACATATAGTAGCAACATACCCAGCGTCGCCCAGGGTCGAATGAGATAGGTGAACGATATATATTAGCAGAATAGGCGGCGTCATCTGGGATTGGATAAGATAGGTGAAACATGTATACTTTGAGAATACCCAGAATTGATTGATTTGTTTGTAATGAAATAATCAGCCAAGGCGATATATCAAAGTTATTATTTAAGTAAGGGGGAGCGACATAGTGGGTTAAAATTATGAAAATTATTGTACAAATTAGTAACATATCCAAGAATTATAAAAAATGATAAAATGTGAGTTACTTGATTTATGTGTTTGTAATAATATAATAAGTCCAGACAATATATCAAATATATTATATAAGCAGAAGGGAGAGGCATAATGTGGGTTTTAATTATAAAAATTATTGTCGAAATTAGTAACATATCCAGGATTATGAACACAGATTAAATATGAGTTAATCGATTGTGTGTTTATAATAAAATAATCAGCCCAGGAAATATATCAAAGTAATTATGTTAGTAAGAGAGGGCGATAAGGATGGTTTAAATTATGAAAAATAATTGTCGAAATTAGTAATATATCCAAGAATTATGAAAAATGATATGTTATTTAATGCATTAGTGTGTTTGCAATGAAATAATCAGACCAGACAATATATTAAAGTTATTATTTTAGTAAGTGGGCCGATGATGTGGGTTAAAATGATGAAAAATGATTGTCGACATTAGTAACATATCCAAGAATTATGAAAAAATGATGAAATGTGAGTTAATTGATTGGTGTGTTTGAAATGAATTAATCATCCCAGATTATATATCAAAGTTATTATTTTCGTAGTAGGGGGGTTGATAATGTGGGTTAAAAATATTTAAAATAATTGTTGAAATGAGTAACATATCAAAGAATTAAGAAAAATGATTAAGTGTGAGTTAATTGATAGTTGTGTTTTTTATGAAATAATCAGCCCAGACAATATATCAAAGTAATTTTTAGTAATAGAGGGCGACGAGGATAGTTTAAATTATAAAAAAATTATTGTCGAAATTAGTCACATATAAGAATTACGAAAAATGACGAAATGTGATTTAATTGATTCGTGTGTTTAAAATAAATTAATCAGCCTAGACAATATATCAAAGTTATTATATAAGTAAAGGGGAAGGAGATAAGAAGGGCTTAAATTATGGAAAAATTATTGTCGAAATTAGTAAGATATCCAAGAATTACGAAAAAATGATGAAATATTAGTTAATTGATTGGTGTGTTTGTAATGAAATAATCAGCCTAGACAATATATCAAAGTTATTATTTAGTAAATAGGGAAGGGCGAAAATGTGGGTTAAAATTATGAAAAATGATTAAATGTGATTTCATGCATTAGTGTGTTTGTAATGAAATAATAAGCCAAGGCAATATTTCAAAGTTATTATTTTATAAAGGAAGGGGCGATAATGTGGGTATAAATCATGAAAAATGATTGGCGAAATTAGTAACATACCCAAGAATTATGAAAAATGATGAAATGGAGGTTAATTGATTAGTGTTTGTAATGAAATAATCAGCCCATCAAATGTATCAAAGTTATTATTTTAGTAAGGTTGAGCGACAACGTTGGTTTAAATTATAAAAAAATATGTTCGAAATTAGTAACATATCCAAGAATTACGAAAAATGATGAAATGTGAGCTAATGTATGTGTGTGTTTGTAATAAAATAATCAGCCTAGACAATATATCAAAGTTATTATTTTAGTAAGGTGTGCGATATGGTGAGTTTAAATGATGAAAAATTATTGTCAAACTTAGTACCATACACAAGAATTATTAAAAATGATGAAATGTGAGTTAATTAATAGTTGGTTTTTATGAAATAATCAGCCGATACAATATATACAAATTTAATATTTTAGTAAAGGGTGTGGCGATAATGTGGGTTGAAATTATGAAAAATTATTGTCGAACATAGTAACATATTCAATAATTATGAAAAATGATAAAATGTGAGTTAATTGACTGGTGTGTTTGTAATGAATTAATCAGCCCATGAAATATATCAAAGTTATTATTTTAGTACGGGGGCAGTACAATTTTGATAAAAAAAACTTCAATAATATGATCGTGCCTTTATTCATGCTGAACAGAACGCTCACAGCATGCCCAGCAACAATATATTACATATGGAAAATGCTGCTGTGGAATTTTCACAGGTCCCGCTAGTTATTATTATTATTATTATTATTATTATTATTTATTTATTTATTTATTTATTTATTAGTTACACATTAAGAGTTCTCACACAGGTAATCATAAATGATTGCTTATTGATAATAACCGGTGATGCTCCCTAAAGTCAGATTCCCAGTACTCCCCACTTCTTTCGATAACCATTGCACATAATTTTACCTTATCGCAACAGTCGCTTATCGCTTATTATTGACTAGCGAATGAGGAGAAGTGTTATGGTAAGGGTATTGATCAACAAAGCCCTAAAAAAATGTTTCAATCCCTCCCCCCCCCCCCCCGCTAAAAAAATCAAAATAGCAGTGAGTACCTGTGCGAACGCAAAAAAATGCAGTAAGCAGGCAGGAGACAAGCTCGAACCTGCAACGCTAAGAGAAAAAGGAAGTGAAAAAAAAGCGAACGGGTTAGTCGCCGCGCCCACTGTGGCAAACGCCGCTGCCGCCGTTCAAATTAAGCTTAGTCATTGCAAGGCGTATGATAACTTTGTAAAAATGTCAACAAAAAAAGTAATCCATCCTTGTAAAAAAAGCGGCCCAGTTAACGGTGAATGAATGAATGTTTTTGGCCAATTTATGGATATTTGTTGGTTGAGTGAAGTACACTTAAATATGATATTTTAATTCTTGCAGATTTCATATATATTATTATAAAGTTAATGTTCTTTCGATTTTTATAGATTATAAAATGCGATTTCAAAAATAAAACAAATATATCCATATGACTTGGGTGCATTAGCTTGAATCGAAACCGAAATAAAAGCTTATGAAAAAAATATATGTATATATACATATAACTTGAGTTCCTTCAGCCATAATCGAAACTGAAACCAAAACGTATGAAGAATTCTTGATAAAATTATTCATTAAAAGAAAAAATAGATTACTGAAGTGCCATCAGTTATAAAGAATTCTTGGTAAAATTATTTATGACAATAAATGGAAGTACATAAAAATTAAACGACCCGGTTGTAAGCATGACACAGAAAATAACACACACGCTATCGTATTAATATATAGATAATAATAATAAAAATTTGATATTTGTTTTTCTGAATCTGAAACCATATCTTATATTCTATAAACGGGAGAACGTGTCTTCTCAAACTATATATTCAACGAATTTTTAATCTACAGACTTGACAAGTATATATAGGTTATTTAGACATATGGACAACTTTTTAATTGGTTTTCATCTGGAAAAAGGGGATTTTTAAGGGGTCAAAACTGACAAATCGCTACATGGGTGGCCACCGGATTTTTATCTGTTTCGTAACTGCGCATGCGCGGTCCTAAAACTTCTCTATGTTAAGTATGAGTTGGTTTTTAAACACTTTTAGATAGTCATGTCAAGCTAGCCTAATGGTTATCGTACTTGACTCACTGTTTAGTTTCAATCTCAGCTTGAGTATTTTCTTTTTTTTTACTTAGAAGAAGTGGACGGTTCAGAAAAAAACATAATACTCGTATGCACATATAACTGTTTCTGTATGAATTAAAATATGACATTTATGCCTATTTTAGGACCGGACAACACCGGGCGGCCTGCTAGTTATTATTATTACTATTTTTAATGTTTGATTTAAAGGGGAGTTGTTGTTATGATAATATCCTTCAAGGTATTACCTCTTCCCCTTTTTGAGGAGGGCACAATGCAGGATATGTTTTGTTGTCATTAGACCATCCTCCCAAGCATTACCTTCTCTTAAAAAGTTAGTTTATTATATGTCTGTTTGCCATATATGCCAGCAAAAATATGCGATATTCCTCAGACAGATGTGTAGGTTATGCATGAATGAAATGCAATTTGAATTGTCCTAATCATTCGTAATTTGCAATTAACTCACCAGGTGACTCATCTTATACTAAGTTTCTGTCTCCCCTATTCACTGTAGTTTTTTTCCCTCGTTTTTCTCAATCTTATTATTTACTTTATCTATTTCTCTAGCTTCCGTGTCTCTCTTTATTTTTCTGTTTATTGATCAAAAGTAAGAATCCCCACTCCTCCATCTCTTCACCCATTTTTTTACGCGTCTCAGCGTAACAAAACCTTCCCCAGTATTCTGATGGATCCATTCTCGGCTATTGATTTTTATCCTTCTAGAGTTGGCCATCGAGGGCGGAGGGCGGGGGGCGGGATAGATTTCTCCCTACACACTAACTTTGTGGAATCTTGTTGCAATGGAAAGTCATTGGCTTAAATAATAAAACCCTACCCACTAATGGTGTTGTCTTATCATCTACCTGACACGTCTTAACCCTTATCCTTGAGTGGTCTTTGGGTCTTGATAAGCGATGACTTCTCCCTAGTAAAAGAAAAAAAAAACAGATAAAACATGAAACAGTTCTGCGTGAGAAATCATTTTACTTTCCCTGAGACGGGTATTCTTCTAGTGTAGATGACGAGAAGCATAAAATTCAAGCCAAATACACACCATTTAACAAAAAATAAATTAATATTGAAACGCTGACACAAAAATTAGTTTGTACTGATATATATATATATATATATATATATATATATATATATATATATATATATATATATATATATATATATATATATCTTCTTCTAATTTGTCTTGGCTTGTTGACATCTACCCCATTCCCAAGCACCAAGTCATAAGCCCTTACACTACCTCTAACTTGAATGAATTCAAATATGCCAAAACTGTCAGGCACACTGTCTGGATAGAGCAAAAAAGAAAAATCCATTGATCTACAACTCACAAGACCATGGAATAGTCTCTAGGGATCCAGGGACGATACCCTTTTTCTGCGTCCTTTTTAGCCCCCCCCCCCCAGCACTTGAGTATTTTATGGATCAAGCAAACAGGATATGGCTTGTTGAGACTCTAGAGAATAAGAGCTATAAAAAATCATAAACATCTCCAAGAACTGGCAAGCCCCCCCCCCCCCCCGCCGATACTCATTGATGGGGATACTTTTATTTTGGATCTCATCTTTACAACTAAGGAACTTTACTTAGGAACGGCTGTCAGGGGCTAATGAAATTGAAAGAACACATTTTCTGGGTAAAAAAAAAGTTGTTTTTATAATCGGCCAAAGATTTGCATGCAGGGCTTAAATTGTAAATATATACTGTATATTAACCGGACTTTTTTCTTTGCCTAATCTTTTACTTTATTTATTTTGCATCATCATCTTCTGTCCAGACATAAGTGGACTATTATTTCTTTATTTTTTATTCTTTTTGTCTCCACATTTCATGAGCGATGTTTCTGACAAAGAGAATAGAATTGCTGTTTTCTTAGTCAGAATCTTCATCTAACAGTCATCGTTAGCTTATTTTTGACATTGAAGTTGCATCTTTTTTATTTTTGACCTTGAAGTCGTATCTTTTTTATTTTTGACATTGAAGTTGTATCTTTTTTATTTTTGACCTTGAAGTCGTATCTTTTTTATTTTTGACCTTGAAGTCGTATCTTTTTTATTTTTGACATTGAAGTTGTATCTTTTTTATTTTTGACCTTGAAGTCGTATCTTTTTTATTTTTGACCTTGAAGTCGTATCTTTTTTATTTTTGACCTTGAAGTCGTATCTTTTTTATTTACCTTGAAGTCGTTTCTTTTTTATTTTTGACCTTGAAATAGCATCTTTTTTATTTTTGACCTTGAAGTAGTATCTGTTTAATTTTTTACCTTGAAGTAGTATCTGTTTAATTTTTTACCTTGAAGTAGTATCTATTTAATTTTTGACTTTGAAGTAGTATCTTTTTTTATTTTTGACTTTGAAGTAGCATCTGTTTTATTTTTGACCTTGAAGTCGTATCTTTTTTTTATTTAGTTCCCTGCATCAATATTTGAGTACCATGCTCTTTTTTTTCTTTTGCATTGTTATCTTCTGCTCAAAAATATTTTGGCCATAAATATTTTTGAAACATCCGTAGCCAGCATAATTGTAATCCCTATATTAATAAAGTCGATTGTTCACTCTCAAGTAGAAATTAACCGAAGAGTCACTAAAGAAATCTTTTATACTGAACACTTACAACATTTCCTAAACGCGTTTCATGAAGGATGCATCTATTTCGTTCCGATTTCAAAATAATTACAATTATTCCTCACAAACTACTTTTTTCAATTACGCATTCCAACAAAACGGGTAGCAAAAACTTTCACTCTATCGATTTACTACTCACACAAAACACGTATTATTTCGTTTCAACTTCTTTCATCTTATCTACATAATACATATACGTTCGAAAAAACAATCGTTCCTTTCAAAAGAATATGGGAATATCGGATTATATAGTTTGATTGTTATTATCTACTATTTCTTATACTTTGTAAACCTATTCCGAAATATAGGGGTGCTTAAAAACAAACTCGACATAAGTTCCCTGCTTCCTAATAGAACTTCGATCTCCTCTAAATAATTACCTTTTTTAAATCGTGATCTCAATATTAAATAATCCTCCTTTCAGCACAAACAAATCTTTACAGATCTATGATGAACTATAATGTTACTTCATTTAATTTGAAACGCACAAGTCGGAAGCCAAAAGTTTTATTAAAATAATGTGTTCTGAAAATTGTTTTAGGTTAGAAATTGATTATTTTTAACAACTAATGTAATTTTCCAAATAACAGCTTATTACCATAAGCAGATTGATTGGAAATTCACTACTCTATCGAATATAGCGAGAATAAATATGAATAAAAGTGTTTTAACTAAATATACACAGTGCCCCCCCCAAATCCACACTTGTCATTTTTTTCAAAAACCGCAAATTCAAGCTAAATTGAATGTAACTGTTTAAACAACCTATATCTCATTTGATTCACCTTTTAATCTTCTATAATTTTATTTATTTGACTTTTAATTTCAGTATCCTAGTGTTCAGGTCAATTAAACAAATTAGCTTCAAATCGAGAAGGCAAAAAGAAATTCCGCAACAACAAATGAGCTTAAAAACAATCCACCTTTTAACATCTCACTTGTTGTTGTTTATAGGTTATACAACGTAACATTTAGTCCATATACCTCGAGTCTCTATTAATGATCATCAGGAGCTCATTACTCTTTACCTTTATGATTTATCCAATTGAGAAATCAGCCGCAGATTGAAATGTGATGAGAAAACGGTACGAATTACTGCAAAAGCACCAAAACATCGGCAGTATTCGTGATGCCCCCAAATCTGGTCATCCTGAAGTTACTTCTTACAGGGAAGACAATGCTACCAAGATGTGCAGTCTCAGAAACTGATTTGAAATGGCTACCAAATCCAACAACAGTGCAATCTTGTAAAAAGTGCTCTCTTTCTACAGTTAAGAACAGACTAAAGAAATTTAATTTGCAAGGCTGTGTTGCAAGACGCAAGCCAATGATTTTTGTAAAAAAACTGAAAGCGCCGTCTGAACTTCGTCAGATGCAATGAAGATCATGACTGTTTATATTCGTCAAAAGTGATTTTTAGCGACGAACACAAGTTTAATAGTCTAGGCAGTGATGGTAGGCAGTACTTCTGTCGAAGGAAGGATGAAGAATTTAATCCTAGGTCCACAGTTTGAACATTGCAAGGTGGTGGAGGTTCAGTTTTGGTAGCGGGCATTATTAGTGCCAATGGTCCAGGGCCTATAGGTCGCTTGCAATGTCGAATCAATTCGACCAAGTGCATTAATATGTTAACTGAGCATTTTCTACCCTACTTTGACCGGACTTTGGATGATAATCTCATCTTCCTGCAGAATAATGCTCCCATTCACACAGCTGGCAATGTCAAGAGGTTCCTTGAAGAGCATGATATTCCGTGTTTGGATCATCCTGCAAAATCTCCAGACCTCGATTCTATCGAAAAAGTATGGCATTACATCAACGCAATGATAAAATTTCAAATCTGGAAAAACTTTGGACAAAAATTAAAAAGAAGTGGGATGTTCTTTCACTGGAGTATTGCCATAGACTAATTGAAGAGAATGACCCAAAAGATTGCAGGCTGTCAAATTGCAGAAGTGCTATGGTACTAAATATTAACGAGTTCATAGTGTTCCTGTTGTATTTGTGTTGCATTAATTTTCTAAAGTTACATTTAAATAACAGTTTTCCATTGTGCGGAGTTTCTTTTTGCCTTCTCGATTTGGAGTTAATTTTTTAAATTTGAAGATACTTCAATTAAAAGTCAAATATGAACATGTAAAATTATAGAGGAATAAAAGGCGAATCAAATGAGTTGAGTTATAGCTTGTTTAAACAGTTACATTAAATTAAGCTTAAATTTGCGGTTTTTGAAAAAATGACAAACACGGACTTTCTTCTTAGCGCCATAAAATAACGTCGCCTCGTGAGATTTGAATTCAGTTGTGTTTTTTTTTCCAGAGGGGTGCTCATTTACTCTATAATCTTTAATGTTTTTTTTTTTATTCGTATGATTTTGCGAACTTCAAAATATTTCCATTTCATTTTATTAATAAGTTTTCTTTACCATTTGCTTTTTATTTGAAGAAAAAAAATAACAAAAAAAAAAAAACAGTTCTCCAACTGTTTTTTTTTTTCACGGACCACAAATCTGTCTCTGATGAGTTATTCGGTGAACTTCCGTTATTCTACGAAACCCGTGTAAGACGTACTTCATGAGCGTATGAATAAATTACTATCACATCTTCCGGTTTGGAAGAATTACGAATTACTGTAGGCTATATTTTCATATATATATATATATATATATATATATATATATATATATATATATATATATATATATATATGGTATGAAAATATAGGCTACGCAGAAACGTGATGTTTTATTCTTTAATTTCCACAGATAATAATCAAACTAAGTGCGTGAGTGTATTCTTTGTAATTGCTTTTATATGTAAGTACTTTTTACTTTAGCTTAATAACTGCAATCGTTGTTATTACTCACTTTTGAGTGGCTTGATAACCTTTCATTTGGCAGCCCTTTAATTAAATTTAGGTAAATATGGAAGCGGGACAACTTTATTTAAACTTTTTTTTTTTGTCAGATTATTATGCATAAATATTTATGATAAAATAATTATTAAAAAAATAAAGTTATAATTATTTTTTCGGTGCTTCTACAGAATTTGAACCTAACTAAACCAATTTTTGTAAATTTTTTCTAAAGTAAAGCTAAGGGGGCTTAGCTCTACTTTAAACCAGGAGAATGAAAACTTAGCCTGAACTTCTCGAACGGTCCTACTTTTCCGTTGTCAAAGTGTCATTTTTACCTAGTTATTCACTTTTGCCATTTTTACATTTTCCATTTTTACTGGTGCCATTTTTTACAGAGCTTCAGGATGAGTATAGGAATCGGAATTTGAAAAATTAAAAGAAATATATTTCATCTTAAAATATAGGTGCTAAGACATTGACCACATCAGATGTTGACCAGGTTAGAAATTGTATTTTTTTATTATTATTTCTTTTATGATGAGGTTTTGCCTGTATGGAAACCCGGGAAGGAAAAGTCAGACTTAATCAAAAGTTAATTCTGTCCCCTTTTAATTTGATTGTTTAATAACATAAATCAAGTTGACAGTTCACAAATTGAAGAGAGAGAGAGAGGGGGGGGAGAGAGAT
>NC_136488.1:87172922-87245422 GCF_053919585.1 Euprymna scolopes
GTAGAAAATTAATTTAATATTAGGCATTAGTAGAAAATTAATTTAATATTAGCATTAGTAAAAAATTAATTCAATATTAAGCATTAGTAAAAAATTAATTTAATATTAGGCATTAGTAGAAAATTAATTTAATATTAAGCATTAGTAGAAAATTAATTTAATATTAGCATTAGTAAAAAATTAATTTAATATTAGCATTAGTAAAAAATTAATTCAATATTAAGCATTAGTAAAAAATTAATTCAATATTAGGCATTAGTAGAAAATTAATTTAATATTAGGCATTAGTAGAAAATTAATTTAATATTAGCATTAGTAGAAAATTAATTTAATATTAAGCATCAGTAGAAAATTAATTTAATATTAAGCATTAGTAAAAAATTAATTTAATATTAGCATTAGTAAAAAATTAATTTAATATTAGGCATTAGTAAAAAATTAATTTAATATTAGGCATTAGTAAAAAATTAATTTAATATTAAGCATTAGTAGAAAATTAATTTAATATTAGGCATTAGTAAAAAATTAATTTAATATTAAGCATTAGTAGAAAATTAATTAAATATTAGGCATTAGTAAAAAATTAATTTAATATTAAGCATTAGTAGAAAATTAATTTAATATTAGGCATTAGTAAAAAATTAATTTAATATTAAGCATTAGTAGAAAATTAATTTAATATTAGGCATTAGTAAAAAATTAATTTAATATTAAGCATTAGTAGAAAATTAATTTAATATTAGGCATTAGTAAAAAATTAATTTAATATTAAGCATTAGTAGAAAATTAATTTAATATTAGGCATTAGTAAAAAATTAATTTAATATTAAGCATTAGTAGAAAATTAATTTAATATTAGCATTAGTAGAAAATTAATTTAATATTAGCATTAGTAAAAAATTAATTCAATATTAAGCATTAGTAAAAAATTAATTCAATATTAGGCATTAGTAGAAAATTAATTTAATATTAAGCATTAGTAGAAAATTAATTTAATATTAGCATTAGTAGAAAATTAATTTAATATTAGGCATTAGTAAAAAATTAATTCAATATTAAGCATTAGTAGAAAATTAATTTAATATTAGGCATTAGTAGAAAATTAATTTAATATTAGCATTAGTAAAAAATTAATTTAATATTAAGCATTAGTAGAAAATTAATTAAATATTAGGCATTAGTAGAAAATTAATTTAATATTAGGCATTAGTAAAAAATTAATTTAATATAATGCATTAGTAGAAAATTAATTAAATATTAGGCATTAGTAGAAAATTAATTTAATATTAGCATTAGTAAAAAATTAATTCAATATTAAGCATTAGTAGAAAATTAATTAAATATTAGGCATTAGTAGAAAATTAATTTAATATTAGGCATTAGTAAAAAATTAATTTAATATTAAGCATTAGTAGAAAATTAATTCAATATTAAGCATTAGTAAAAAATTAATTTAATATTAAGCATTAGTAGAAAATTAATTTAATATTAGCATTAGTAGAAAATTAATTTAATATTAGCATTAGTAAAAAATTAATTCAATATTAAGCATTAGTAAAAAATTAATTTAATATTAAGCATTAGTAGAAAATTAATTTAATATTAGGCATTAGTAAAAAATTAATTTAATATTAGGCATTAGTAGAAAATTAATTTAATATTAAGCATTAGTAGAAAATTAATTTAATATTAGGCATTAGTAAAAAATTAATTTAATATTAGGCATTAGTAGAAAATTAATTTAATATTAAGCATTAGTAGAAAATTAATTTAATATTAGCATTAGTAGAAAATTAATTTAATATTAAGCATTAGTAGAAAATTAATTCAATATTAAGCATTAGTAAAAAATTAATTTAATATTAAGCATTAGTAGAAAATTAATTTAATATTAGGCATTAGTAGAAAATTAATTTAATATTAAGCATTAGTAGAAAATTAATTTAATATTAGGCATTAGTAAAAAATTAATTTAATATTAGGCATTAGTAGAAAATTAATTTAATATTAAGCATTAGTAGAAAATTAATTTAATATTAGCATTAGTAAAAAATTAATTTAATATTAGCATTAGTAAAAAATTAATTCAATATTAAGCATTAGTAGAAAATTAATTTAATATTAAGCATTAGTAGAAAATTAATTTAATATTAGCATTAGTAAGAAATTAATTTAATATTAAGCATTAGTAGAAAATTAATTTAATATTAGCATTAGTAGAAAATTAATTAAATATTAGGCATTAGTAGAAAATTAATTTAATATTAGCATTAGTAGAAAATTAATTTAATATTAGCATTAGTAGAAAATTAATTTAATATTAGGCATTAGTAAAAAATTAATTTAATATTAGCATTAGTAGAAAATTAATTTAATATTAGCATTAGTAGAAAATTAATTTAATATTAGCATTAGTAGAAAATTAATTTAATATTAAGCATTAGTAAAAAATTAATTTAATATTAGCATTAGTAGAAAATTAATTTAATATTAGCATTAGTAAAAAATTAATTTAATATTAAGCATTAGTAGAAAATTAATTTTATTAGCATTAGTAGAAAATTAATTTAATATTAAGCATTAGTAGAAAATTAATTCAATATTAAGCATTAGTAAAAAAATTAATTTAATATTAGCATTAGTAGAAAATTAATTTAATATTAGGCATTAGTAAAAAATTAATTTAATATTAAGCATTAGTAGACAATTAATTTAATATTAGCATTAGTAGAAAATTAATTTAATATTAAGCATTAGTAAAAAATTAATTTAATATTAGCATTAGTAGAAAATTAATTTAATATTAGCATTAGTAGAAAATTAATTTAATATTAGCATTAGTAAAAAATTAATTTAATATTAGCATTAGTAAAAAATTAATTTAATATTAGCATTAGTAGAAAATTAATTTAATATTAGCATAAGTAGAAAATTAATTCAATATTAGCATTAGTAAAAAATTAATTTAATATTAGCATTAGTAAAAAGTTAATTTAATATTAAGCATTAGTAGAAAATTAATTTAATATTAAGCATTAGTAAAAAATTAATTTAATATTAGCATTAGTAGAAAATTAATTTAATATTAGCATTAGTAAAAAATTAATTTAATATTAGCATTAGTAGAAAATTAATTTAATATTAGCATTAGTAAAAAATTAATTTAATATTAAGCATTAGTAGAAAATTAATTTAATATTAGCATTAGTAGAAAATTAATTTAATATTAGCATTAGTAAAAAATTAATTTAATATTAGCATTAGTAGAAAATTAATTTAATATTAGGCATTAGTAAAAAATTAATTTAATATTAAGCATTAGTAGAAAATTAATTTAATATTAGGCATTAGTAGAAAAAATTAATTTAATATTAGCATTAGTAAAAAATTAATTTAATATTAGCATTAGTAAAAAATTAATTTAATATTAGGCATTAGTAGAAAAAATTAATTTAATATTAAGCATTAGTAAAAAATTAATTTTATATTAGGCATTAGTAGAAAAAAATAATTAAATATTAAGCATTAGTAAAAAATTAATTTAATATTAAGCATTAGTAGAAAATTAATTTAATATTAGCATTAGTAGAAAATTAATTTAATATTAGCATTAGTAAAAAATTAATTTAATATTAGCATTAGTAGAAAATTAATTTAATATTAGGCATTAGTAAAAAATTAATTTAATATTAAGCATTAGTAGAAAATTAATTTAATATTAGGCATTAGTAGAAAAAATTAATTTAATATTAGCATTAGTAAAAAATTAATTTAATATTAGCATTAGTAAAAAATTAATTTAATATTAGGCATTAGTAGAAAAAATTAATTTAATATTAAGCATTAGTAAAAAATTAATTTTATATTAGGCATTAGTAGAAAAAAATAATTAAATATTAAGCATTAGTAAAAAATTAATTTAATATTAAGCATTAGTAGAAAATTAATTTAATATTAGGCATTAGTAGAAAAAATTAATTCAATATAAGGCATTAGTAGAAAAAATTAATTCAATATAAGGCATTAGTGGAAAAAATTAATTCAATATAAGGCATTAGTGGAAAAATTAATTTAATATAAGGCATTAGTAGAAAAAATTAATTCAATATAAGGCATTAGTGGAAAAAATTAATTCAATATAAGGCATTAGTAGAAAAAATTAATTCAATATAAGGCATTAGTGGAAAAATTAATTCAATATAAGGCATTAGTGGAAAAAATTAATTCAATATAAGGCATTAGTGGAAAAAATTAATTCAGTATAAGGCATTAGTAGAAAAAAATAATTCAATATAAGGCATTAGTGGAAAAAATTAATTCAGTATAAGGCATTAGTAGAAAAAAATAATTCAATATAAGGCATTAGTGGAAAAAAAAAACTTAACACTTTTAAAATTAAAAATATAGAAAAGTAGCCGAAACGGCTGCGGTGTGTCTGATATCTTTGAAGTTTCGATAATAGCTGAAAAATAAAATACTGGTAGAAGCTCACCGAACTAATACTACCGTAACATTTATTGGGTGGATTTCTACCAGAAATTTTTTTTATTTTTCTGTCATTACAGAGACTCCAAAGATATGGCCCTATCGTGTCAGACATTTTTTCTTGTTTTCACGTAACGCTCGGTATTTGCAATTTTATAAATCAATTTTTCCAATTTTCTGTAGTATAACATTTTTTTTAAGTAAAAGTCTTTTTGGTAGAAAAAAATTAAAAGCAGTGACTGCAAGCGATTAAATCATTGAATTAATTTTTAATTTTCAAGATTTAAGAATATAAATTGAATTAAGGTAAATATGACAGCGGTAAAATTTTATTTGTACTTTTTTCAGATTATTATACATAAATATGGTAAGTTTGGGAAAATGAGTTAAAAAAAACGGTCTAAAATACTGTTAAAAGCTCACCGAATATATGTCACGGTAACATATATTGAGCGAGTTTCTAACAGTATTTTGTATAGTTTTTTTTTAACTTTAAACTCATTTTCCCAAACTTACCGCGTTCAACAGACCGACGCCATTTTTAATTTTCCAATACATCGGTAAATACTGTATGTTTTTTGAGCTGAATATACATGTTACATTAAATAAAAAATACTAAAAAATTATCCAGTTAGGTAGAAAAGTAACTTATCTTGCGTTTGATAACATTTATGTGTTATATATTTGTTTTTTGGCAACTTTTTCGAATCTATGTATATAGTAATAGAAACCCGTTTATTTCTATTAATAAAAACGAATTTAATGAGTAAAAAGTGCTTCCGACCCAATTTTCCTGTCCTAAAATCAAGAAATTATTCGCTTAGATATGCGCAACTTACTAGGAAGTAAGTAGATGTTCTTTACTCATTAAACTTTTCTAGGCAAGTGATTCAGCACCTTAAAATATAAAATATCAGCAATGGTTCTCGATTACTCATAGAACAGAGTACTCAACCGACCAAAAAGAATAAAAATTGAAAATAATTATAAAAGTACTGTTTAGTTTTCAAATAGTAAAAAAAAAAAGACGGGCCAGGAATTGGATGCTAAATAGTCGTGAAATTGTAATAGTAAAACAATCTCCCACGTAAAAAAAATATATATAAAAATGTTCTTTTTCTGTATTTCTGATTCATAAGTAATTGTTTTGAAGATGATATAATGTAAATAGTTCAATAATGGTTCGCGACAATCGCAGAATAAGTGAAAAGTGATGACAGTATTTATTAGGTACGTGCAAAAATGGCCGTAGCTTATACGGACTATGGTTATTGAAAGAAGATTATTATAGTTGTTTATGGTAGTCTATTATATAAAGGAGAGTCGTCTGTGTGCTAGTGTGTGTGTATATTTGTATTTCTGCTAAAAGCTTAGGGTTAAAAATCGGTAATATCTGAAAGTGCAATGTCCCGGATGCCTAATATGTGAAAATTAGAAAAAATGATAAATTCTGTGGCGGTCAACCAGACTACTTTTTCGCATCGCTTTGTTCGCAAGTCATGCTCGCGTATCAAACTAAAACTGTTTAACAAGCTCATTTTGCAACGTCACGACTTCATAAGCACTCATGGTCGCGTGGGCAAAAGCGTTTGTCCGTAACTTTTTACCTTCTTTCTCTCTTTCATGTTTCTCGTTCGAGCCCGGACACCGTAGCTCATTTTCTTTTCTTTTTTTTTTTTTTTTTTTTTTGCAGTCGCACGAGCACTCCCTACTATTTTGATTGAAAAAAATTGCTTTGATTCATTTTTTTTTGGGGGGGGGGGTCAGCACATGGGCAAAAAAGAGTGCTCAATATCCGGAGATTAACTTCTTCTCTTCATATCTCTTCTACCGAAATATCTGGTAGGGAGGTTGTCATGTACTTCTTTTTTGAGCGATTACATTTCCGTGTTTTTATCCGTTCTTTTATTTTTGAAATTATTGTGGGGACATTAATGTTTCCCACGATGCAAGTACTCAAGATCCATTTGTATGTCAGATGTGTACAAGCGGAACTTCATGTTTACCCGGGAAGCGTCGGGTATCCATGCTAATCTATAATATAAATCTCAGCCGTCTGTGTGTATGTTTGTGTATTTGTCTGTTTGCTAAAAGCTTTTGTCATCCGTATCGAACAGGCATTAACCTAGTATCATTAGAAAGAGCGATCTCTCAGACACATAATATCGAAAAATTAGGTAAAAATCGTTATATCATGTAGAAATGTCGTTTTGTTTGAAGAAGGTCAGGTAAAAATGTTGGTTTCGATGCTGTTTGTTAATTGTGCATGCGCGAACGGTCGATTCTTTGTTTCATTTAAAAAGGTAAATTTGCAACGTCATAACGTCTGTGTCGTCGTGGTCCAGTACGCGCCAGTTTTTTATTTTTTATTTTTTGCTCCCAACGTTTGCTTCCGCCCAAGTCCCGTTGTTTTTTTTTTTTTTTTTTTTTTTTTAATTGACTTTATAAATAAAAATATCATATTTAACTATTTTTAAACCGGACAAAACCGGGCATCCCCCCTGCTAGTTTCCTTATAAATGCTGATTGTATTTTAAAGATAAAAGGATAAAGTTAATATCTAAAAAAAAAACGATGACAACAAAAAATGAATTTAACGTGTGAAAGAAATTTAAAATGCGTAATGTTATTAGAACATCTTAAAAATCCTACAAATTTGTAGTTCAAAGAAATAACTTTTTAAAATGTCGGGAAACTAAATAGTAGCGTTCTAGAACTACTTCAAATAGTAAATTAAAGTGTTAAGATAGCGAATAAAAATAATCGCAATGCTTGAAATAAAAAGGCAAAAATTATCACATGACACATTAAAGATTACAATACGTCCTTCGATCACAAAGTAAACAAGCCGGATATCGGTATTTATAAATGTATGGAAACTAAAAATCAGTTTTATAGAATTACTAGCAGTTCAGCCCGGCTTTGCTAGGGCCTTATGTACTGTTCATAACTTTATATGCATATATATATATAATATATATATATATATATATATATATATATATATATATATATATATAAGTTTGACTCATGTCCAGGTAACCTACATCTAAAATTTCAAGTGTTAGAACCAAAATTGGCAAAAGAGTTTGGCAGTGTCTGCAACGGTCAACTATTTCAAGTTTGACCTCTTGGCAGCAAAAATTTCGCCAAAAATCTGATTAAAAAGCTTGCTGCATGTCTGAATACCCATTATGTAAAATTTCAAATGTTTGGACCAAAAATTGGCTGAATAGTTTAGTAGAGACTGCAGAGGTCAAATTTTTTAAAAACTTTGACCCCAATTCTGACCCCTTAACATTTATTGTTTTGAGCTCAAATCAAATTAAAAAGTTTGATCCATGTCCAAGTAACCTATATCTAAAATTTAAAGTGTTTAGACCCAAAATTAGTGGAAGAGTTTGGTAGAGTTTTCAAAGGTCAAATCGTTAAACGTTGACTCCTTGACAGCCAAATTTCTGGCTGAAAATAAGTAAAAAAGATTTTCTCAAATCTCAATACCCCTTATGTCAAATCTCGAGTCTCTAGACTGAAAATTGACAATGTGATTTAGTAGGGAAATGTACACATACAGACACACAGACAATTTCGTTTTATTGATATATAGATTTCAAAGTTTAATAGGGGCTTTACTATAGCGCTTTGGGGGAGGATGGGATATGTTAATGAGCCTTTACTCAGCCTGTTTACGTTTTCAACATCAATTACCAAGATATTGGAAAAAATGGTAAAGATACCGAAATAAATGTCCCTAAAGGTATAATCGATAACATTGCTCTATCATTTACTTTTTCTCCTGGCGTCATATGCTGCAACATAATTCGTACACAGTAATGTTAAATTTTAGTGAAATTTTTCCATGATTCTAATCGTACGCTTACTCTAGTCTTGTGTGGAAAACTATTGAATTTCTGAATGTTATTTTTACACACCCGTTGCATTTGTTTATTCTTTCAATCATCGACTTGGTGAAACCTGTTTTAGAGAACAATGTGATCCATTTGCCTTTCTTTTACCAAAAGGCCCACACAGCACAAATAGTTCCAATACAATCTTCATATCTAAATGTAGAAATGAAAAAGTTAGACTCAATTCTCGGACAAACGACAAAGTCAAACCAGCCTATTTGAAGATAATTTCAATTTTACACAACAAACATAGCATATATATATATATATATATATATATATATATATATATATATATATATATATATATATATATATATATATATATATATATATATACTTCAGAATAGTTTTTATTTAACAATCAGTTGTTATGGAAACGTGAGACTGTAGGTTTACAAAATATTACTGGCAGTAATATTCTATAAGTTATCCCATCTAAACAGGAATTGCTCGATATGCAAGATAGAGCAAATAAATTAAAATGTAATTCAATGAATTTTTAAAAAAATTCTCATTGAAATGAAATGAAGTGGTTGAGTTTCATATCAAATAATTTTTATTATTCTAAGCAAGACAAAGAATGCTTTAGAAAATTAATCTCCTTAACCTATAGGGTTTCGATGTCTACCATCTCATCAGAGGAGAGAAAATATTAGCAAATAGTTATAAAGGTATGCACCCTATTTGCTAAAGTCAGTGAGACATGGAAAGTCAAAGTGAAAATAATGCATTTATCAGAAGTCCTGTATCAGGAGGATTTGTAGAAAAAGGATATGAATGTTTTTTTAGATCCAGCTTGCTTGGTAAAATCCATGTTATACGTTCTTTACATCCGTTTGGTAATAATGTCCAAGCTATATATTGGGTAATCCGCATAGCTGCGTAGATATCCGAATCGGGCAAGTGTTTGTATAAATTTGTTTGTGGGTCCAGCGATAATAATTCAAAGTCTGGTGGAAACCTTTTTATTAGAAGTCTATATTATTTTTAGTGGGGCGAAGTGTTAGGGAGAGTAGGTAGTGGTAAGTGGTAGGAAGTGGGGTGAAACATATGTGCATATTCATCCCCATATACATATGAACACACATATACATACATACACACATACACATACACAGACATATATATATATACATATACACACATATGCATAAACATACATATATATACATACACACACATACATACATATATATAAATAGATATCTCTTCAAATAGAATTCAAAGAATCATAAAGTTTGACCGGTCGCTTTATTGAGGTCAGGTCGTGTACTAGATATAGAGACTTAGTTAGAGAAAAGGAGGAACAATAATAAATAAGGTTGAGCTTTTCTATCCCTCCTAAATATGTTTGACAAAGAATGCTTACCACTTTCCGCTAAAAATATACCAATTCCCTCTAAAAGTTCATACATACATAAGCTTGTACAGTCCATCAACAAATTTCTTATAAATGTCAGATGGAAAGCCTACCACTTTGACCAAAACACCAACAAGAAAAGCACAGCAAACAAACTAGTTCAATCAAAATAGGCCTCCCAGTTAACTCTAATAGTGAACAGAAGAAACTGCAAAGAACTGCGGCAAAATTCTACGGGCTTAAAACAAATCAGCACCATATGTTTAACCCAGAACTTGAACATTTTGAAAACATGATAATTGACTTAGTCAAAAACATAAAGCTTAAGAATAACCGGTATACACCTAACAGTACCACTAGGAAAATAAATAAGTTTGCGAAAAAAGTCCGTAAAAGTTCACATATATTTGTTCCAGCCGATAAAACCAAAAACTATTATAAACTAGAATACAGCAATTATAAGAAATTTATATACAAAGAATTAAGCAAATCCTATAAACCTGCCCCCGAAAACAAAATAGATGAAATCAACTTAGAAGCTAAAAACTTACTTAACATTATGAATATCCATGAACATACAGAAATTGTCACTCCTGGCACTCCCAGATTTACACTGAAAGACCACAAAGAAAACTTCCACAAGAACCCTTCAATTAGACTAATTTGTCCATCTAGGTCGGACATTGGTCTAGTAATCAAGAAAATCTTAGATAGAATCATACCTTCCATTAGAGACAAAGTTAAATTTCTCACTGTGGCAATGTACGGACTCAGTTATAAACTGGTTCTTAAAACTTAAGGATAAGTAACAACTAAGCTTTATCACTTTCGATATAAATAATTACTATCACTCAATCTCCCCAATACTATTAAATAAAGCACTAATATTTGCAAAAAAGCATTCGGACATAACGGATTTAGAAATTAAATTAATCTTATTAGCCAAACGATCCCTAATTTATTTTGAAGGTAAATATTGGACAAGAAAAGATACCCCTAATGACTTCGATATAATAATGGGATCTTCCGATAGTGCATAAGTAACCGACTTAGTGGGTCTTTATTTATTAAAAGAAATTAGTATAGAATTCAACAACATGCAAGGGGGGCTATACAGGGATGACGCATTATTCGTCACCCCCGCAAGACCAAGACAATACAACAACACTATCAAAAAACTGCATGAATTTTTCAAAAACTTTGGATTAACAATAGATGTCGACCCAAATGAAAAAACTTTCAACTTTTTAGACGTATCTTTAAATCTATGTTATGAATCTTACACCCCGTACCATTAACCAAATCTAAAACTATTTTATGTGCACAAACAATCTAATCACCCAAAGTCAATAATCAAATCAATAGTTCCATCTATCTCCAAAAGAATATCAAATCTATCAGCAGACAAAAAAGCCTTTGACCAGGTATCGACATACTACAATAATGCGTTAAGGAATTCAGGATATAAAGAACGCATAGAATATAACAAAAACACCCTTTAGCGAGGAAACTACACTCAGTAATTACTCATAATAGGACAATAAAAAATAACAGCAACAGAATAAGCCAAAATGTTCCTAACAATACAAATTTCCTCACTAAATACACAGACACCAGCCCAATCCCAAATCAAAAACAATTTAATAAGAAGAGAAAAGTAAGACGTAAGAATGCCATTTGGTTCAATTCTCCTTTCAGCTCCAATGTAAAAACTAACATTTCAAAAGAATTTTTCAGAATAGTGGAAAAATCTTTTAAATACCCTCATAAATATAGTACCATATTGAACAAAAACTCCATAAAAATCTCATACTCCACAATGCCTAATCTAGCACAGGCAATAATTTCAACAAATAACAGGAAAATTAAAAAAGCGCTGGATATACCAATTGACCTAATACCTAGTAACAAATGTAACTGCCAAAATAAAAATGAATGCCCCTTTAATAACGATTGCATACATAAAGACGTGGTATACGCCTGCACAGTCACGCAATTATCAAAACATACAAACAACCAATCAAACGAGGAAAACAATGAATATAGTCGAAGCGTTCAGAACGTAAGCATACATAGGGAAACATATGGTGAGGGCTCGAATAATAATAACAGTAACAACAACAGCCAGGCTAACGTATCCAATAATATAATTCCCAGTAAACACCAGTTTAGGACTAACCAGAACCCAGGCTATGAATCCCCAGGCCCCATCTTTGCCCACGCCCCCAATATAGGACTCAATAGAAATGGGACCGATGAACAAATAAATAGTAATAAAACAAGGAAAACATTCACGTATATAGGTGCATCATCAAGCTTAATAAAAATAAGAATCTCAAACCACCTACATTCCTTCAGAAATGAAAGATCTCAAAACAATGATAATAATAGTACATCCTTAACCAAATTAATCAACAGCCTAGAGGACAAGAAAATTCCATATTCAATTAAATGGAGAATACTGAATAAATCTAGATCATATACACCAGGGGATAAGTTTTGCAATCTTTGTATATCCGAGGCAGTTAACATCATAACCTTCAACAAACCCATAATAAATACCAAGAATGAGCTAGTGTCCAGATGTAAACACAAGAAAAAATTTAAATACAGCCATCTTAAAATAAAATAACATACACTCTCTGTATAAATGATAAATAGGTAAAAACAAAGGACTAAATACACATCAGTCTTGACTAAAATCTAAACAGTGACTTTGCTAATATAATAATGTTCATTTTCTAAAGATAGGTTCTTAATCACCTCATTTAACACATGAATTAACTTCCTCTTTTTGTATATATGCACATGTTAAGTAGAGCCTTACTATAAGCACATTAACATACTACACTTTAAATCTCCTACACGTAATTTGCAATCTAAGATCTAATTATAAGAGTATTTCCAAAAACATGTAGCTTCCCAATTAAAGAATTTAAAATTTAGCCCCCATCTACCAACCAGAAAAGGAGTAAAAATTCCCCATGGCAAGGTAATCTCCAGACCCGTACGTATAAACAAGAAAGAACTATACTCATTGATGCGTCATCCCTATTGGTACTAGGGTAATTCAATTCTATAACCATAGTTACGCAACCCCACTCTTTTCATCTTAATGTTAAATTAGCAGTGTAAGGGTTAAAAATTATCTATGATAAATTTAGGTAAGTTACCTACACTAATTATTGTTATAATTAATGGTGTTAAATAATGATATACATTCTTTATATCTAAATATATTTTTTTGTATATATGAGGGTATATATGTCTGGATATATATGAAACACGTGTTATATGTGGGTATATATGGGCTTAGATGTAAGTATATATAGAATAAGTGAGTGTATGTGTGTATAAAATGTATGGTTGCGTGTATGTAAAAATATATATTGTATGCGTGCATGTATGTGTACGTGTGTATGTGTGCATATATATGTGTGTGTGTGTATGTGTGTATATATATATGTGTATGTGTTCATGTATTTATAGGTAACTTTGTGTATATTTGAATGCAGTTGTAGAAAATTTCCCCAGTTAAATATTATTAAATAGCATAATGTTTTATGGATATTACTGATTTTAAACGTTTTTCAGTAAGGTATTATCATTACTCTATTACATTTGTTTCAGCTTATTTAACATTGAACTATTACCGTAAGGATCATAAAACAAAGATAAAACGTTCCATAAATAATCTTAGGATTGGTTTCACAATTAGCTCATAAACATTAGTATATTCTAAACCTTATGTCAATCCTCCTTTTTAAGGGAAATATAGATACTTGTAAAATTAATAATAATTAGCACCTCATGGGCAGTATATATAACTTGAGTTGACGGAACAAATACGATTTAAACTGACAATGAGATTTGAGATGAAACTAGGAAAAATCTGGAAAAAACGGATTATTCCATTTACGTATTTGGCCCATCTTTTTATTCTTATTTTTATCTTTGTTCTTATCTCTATATTCTTCTTGTTCCTCCTCTTCCCTTTCCCGAACAAAGTCTCTATATCTAGTACACGACCTGACCTCAATTAAGCGACCGGTCAAACTTTATGATTCTTTGAATTCTATTTGAAGAGATATCTATTTATATGTATGTATGTATATATATATATACATATATATATACATATATATATATATATATGTATATATATAACTACTTCATTTACTTACATAAATTTAATATACGGAAGTATAGATTTATGCGTAAACTTTAAGTATTTACTTCAAAACTGCTCAATACGTAGGTAGAGCTAGTTAGTAATTTATAAAATATATATGGCGATTAAGCTAAACTGAATATTCGGCGTTTCATCCACTGTAGGATTCGTCAGGCTTATGCGCGAAATCTGTGGTTGCTTCTTGTTTTTATATATGTTGAGGATTTCTAGTTAGCCAATCAGCTTTCTAGTATCCATATATATATATATATATATATATATATATATATATATATATATGTATGTATGTTTATGCATATGTGTGTATATGTATATATATATGCATATGTGTGTATATGTATATATATATGTCTGTGTATGTGTGTATATGTGTGTTCATATGTATATGGGGATGAATACGCACATATGTTTCACCCCACTTCCTACCACTTACCACTACCTACTCTCCCTAAGACTTCGCCCCACTAAAAATAATATAGACTTCTAATGAAAAGGTTTCCACCAGACTTTGAATTATTATCGCTGGACCCACAAACAAATTTATACAAACACTTGCCCGATTCGGATATCTACACAGCTATGCGGATTACCCAATATATAGCTTGGACATTATTACCAAACGGATGTAGAGAACGTATAACATGGATTTTACCAAGCAAGCTGGATCAAAAAAACATTCATATCCTTTTTCTACAAATCCTCCTGATACAGGACTTCTGATAAATGCATTATTTTCACTTTGACTTTCCATGTCTCACTGACTTTAGCAAATAGGATGCATACCTTTATAACTATTTGCTAATATTTTCTCTCCTCTGATGAGTTGGTAGACATCGAAACCCTATAGGTTAAGGAGATTAATTTTCTAAAGCATTCTTTGTCTTGCTTAGAATAATAAAAAATTATTTGATATGAAATTCAACCACTTCATTTCATTTCAATGAGCATTTTTTTTAAAATTCATTGAATTACATTTTAATATATATATATATATATATATATATATATATATATATATATATATATATATATATTAGGCGGAAGTCAAAATTTTAAAACCTAAAATTGAAATTCCCCCTCCTCTCCTTACCACCTTTCTTTTACCATCCTCCCCCCTCCCTAGTTCCATATATCTCCACCCACGCCTACCTGAATCTGCTACCCCCCACACACTGCAGTCTAATGTATTTTAACCTTCAAAACTTAAATATTGTCGATACCCGTCTCCCTCCCCCTTATTATCTCTTACCCTCCTTTTTTTTTTCCTCTCGTATTTCCTCTAAAACACTTTTTCCAAATACTAACAACCATTTCTGTAAGGTCTGACGAAGCTGTTGGATCGGAAACATGGTCCAACATCCGAAACATATGTAACCAAACAGATAAAACGGCAATAAAAAGATAAAACCATATATATATAAGGGGTGACTCCCCCCCAAAAAAAACGGGCCCCAGCTCTAATTAGGCCCTATTTCTTATTGTTTTGTTCGAATGAAATGAAACTTTGGTCATAACTAGTTTATTATATTCAAAACATCACATCAAAACACTAGGCTCTTTGGCCGTTTTTTCTCCGTTCTACAGCATTTGTTTTAGATGGCCTCTATTTAGCTTTTGTTTTTGTTTTTTTTGGGGGGGGTAACCCTATATATATATATATATATATTAGGAGCCCCCCTCCCCGGCATTGCCCAGTCGTAAAATACGCTTAAATATGATAATTTGGATTAATGTAGATTTCGTATTTATCTTTTATATTATATTGGGCCCAATATATCGTAATGATTTTAAACGTTTAAAAACAAATGACTTGTGCGCCACCACCGAGAATCGAAACCAAAATGTTTAGCTTACGATTTACTTGTTCCCTTGACGTTAATGATTGAGCTTTGAAGACATGTTCGATGTAAGGCTAAAAATTAAAACATGAACCAATAGCTATTACGTTACATATGCATATTTGTAATGTCGTCGTTTAACCTTCACCTGACAAATTTCATTTGTTTAATTTTCACACTTGTGCATCGATTTCCCACGGCTAAAACCCAAATATAAAGTTTCTCATAGTTCAAATACACTCTATATTAAGTTTCATGTCTGTAGACCCAAGCTGACAGAGGAGTTTGATAGGCAAAATTTTTTGAACACAGATATATACGCCTACATAAATATATATATATATATATATATATATATATATATATATATATATATAGGAAGAGGTTTGTGTTTATTATAAACTTTTTATGCAAATATTACGCAAGTATAAATCATGTAAAATATCTGCATGGAGGTAATTACATGTAAAAGATGATCATCTCATAAGAAAACCGAAAAAAAAAAAAAAAAACTAAGAGGAAATTAATTAAAATGATCGTTTAAAAGAATATGAAAATTAGCTAGATCTTTTGCAGATAAATGTAATTCCACGATCCGTATATAACAAAGTTGTATTTTCTTTTTAAATAAACAGAAAAAAAAGGTTCGCCTTTTTTCCTCTTGACTTTCGGGGTGAGATCTTTTTTCTGTTATCAAAGTGTAGTATCTGTTCCGGTAGATACTGCAATCAACGTTATATGTGGGGAAACCCCCACATATCAGACCATTGCCCTTGAGCAATCAGTTATTGGTCAATGTAGGGAAAACCTTTCATACCAATTGTCACTATCCAGTTCCCCTCGAGGGAAACTGCCCCCTCTCTCACCCTCCACATTAAAAAACGGCCTTCTGCTTAATTTGCACTTTGGAGAAGCAAATAAATGACTAAATAAATAGAAAAAAGATGTTTAAATATGAATATTAATACATCCACACACACACACACACACACACACACACACACACACACACTCACACACACACACACACACAAATTTATAGGAGTACTGGTAAATATAATAAAGGAATGTTTATAGCTAAGCAAAGTTTAGATCTAACGAATCAACGATAATTATCGTATACAAATCCAAATATTTGATAATTAGTTTCGTATAAAATTAACATAAATACATACAGTATGGATTTGACCGTTATCAATATTATCTAAGTAGATAAATGTTATCTAAGTAGATAAATTAATAAAATATCAAATTATATATTTTATGTTCATTTATATCAATATGAATGCAATTTATTAATACGTGAATTTAATGTCTACATTAAATTTCAGATATGGCGTAACAAAAAGAAAAACAATTGCATCGTTTCTTCCGATTTTCGGATTTTGTAACCATGCTCATATTCCTTTCCTTTTTTTCTGATGAGTTAAGGGGGGAATAAATTCCGAAATTGACATAATAATTACATGAATGATTCTATCTTACGAAACAGGTTCTGACAAGAGTTGAGCATTTCAATATACTTAAAGAAATAAATGGTTGAAATTTGGAATATAAACTTTTGTCTATCTATCTATATATATATATGTGTGTGTGTGTGTGTGTGTGTAGAAGCATATGTACTAGTGTGGTATGTGTATATGCATGTATGTTCACATATGCGAGTGTGTTCGTGGGATGCGTGGGTGTCCAATTCAAAGTTTTATGAAAGACTTGGTTTTGAATAGAGGCCACACAAGTTGCTGACCATTCCAAGTCAAAAATGTTGGAAGGGTCATATTCATATAGATCTTAACCTTATCGGCTATACCCGTGCCCCTCCTGCTGCTAACCTTGCCCGTCCTAGGCTCACAATTCCATCATTCACACCGAGGAAGACCGAAGGATCGGTCAGAAATATGTGCTTTTGAAAGAAACATTCTTTTTTTTTCAAAAAACCTTTTGTATTCCTACATGTCAACACATAGGAAATAAATACAGAAAATATATAAACATTTTATATATTATCCGTATTGATTTTTTACTCATACATATTTACATAATTATATATATATATATATATATATATATATATATATATATATATATATATGAGGGAGAGAGAGTTGGGCCAGATAAATTGTTAACATTATTTATTAGTTCCATGAATTCAAAATCAACAGCAATTTAGCGTATGATCACTTCCGAGACGTTTATATTAAGTAAATCCGTTTATATTTTTTGTTAACTAAAAATCTGGAAGAGCTACGAAGACGAGAGTCGTACCATTAAAACGAGCAACGTTTTGTGTTCCAGAATTTATTTTCTTTACATAGTCATCACCATTCTCAATGCACTTTTGCCAAGAATTCAATGAAAGGAGTTTCTTTCACACCATCAATATATGCAACAGGGAGATACAATGAATGCATTAGTTTAGTTATCATAGCAATGCAATTTACAATTCGTTCTCATTTGTTCGGGTAGAGTAAAAATATTAGGATTAATTTTGGAACGCCATTCGTGTATTTAATAATTATTATGATATATATATATATATATATATATATATATATATATATATATATATATATATATATATATATATATATATATATATACTAGCAAAAATACCCGTCGTTGACTGGGTTCAAAAACAGCCTATAGAAAATGGACTCTGATTTATGAAAGTATGATAGGTTATGAAAAGGAAGGGTTGTAAAGAGATAGCTTCGAATTTGGGGGTATCAAAACCAAAACGAAATATGATGAAAGTAAAAATAAAATAGAAATACCCCTAATTTATTATACCATACCTGTTCACACTGAAACAGTTATCACAATATTCTGTGGATCTATATTAAAAAAAAACCTTGTTAAACTTTGTGACATATTTCCATTCTATGGAGGTCAGTGCGAACGAACACCCCATAATTTTATTATACCATATTTCTTCAAACTGAAACATGATTATGAAAGTATACTTACGCAGATAGATATGAAAAATCTTTATTAAAGTTTGTGCCTATTCCCATTCTATGGAGGCCAGGTGCGAACACAGACCCTACAATTTTATTATACCATACCTATTTAAGTTAAAGCATACTTATCAATTATTCTTATGTACATCTATATGAAAAACACTTGTAAACGTGTTTTTTAATTTTTTATTTCCATACTTTGTGGACCAGGTGCGAACGCAGACCTCACAATTTTAATGAACCACCGTTCTGCCAGATCAAACATAACCAATCCTGTGTCTCGATACATCTTCTATCATTATATGTAATCAATTTTTTAAAATAGTCAACCATATAGGAGCCTATTCGTGACCAGACACACACACACACACACACACACACACACACACACACACACACACACACACACAGACATTCAGCTTTATATATATATATATATATATATATATATATATATATATATATATATATATATATATATTTGCCGGCAAAACGAAACATCAAACGCATTGTTTCTCTTTGGGGAACTTTGAATCTTTTCTCCCGCTTTTTTTTTTCTCCCTCGCTGTCCCAATATTTTAATCGTTTTTAAACGTAAATAAATTTATTTAGTATCCCCGTACTTTTGGCACATTTAATAAGTTCCCCATTAGAACTCTTTATTTTCGACACAATATTATTTAGTTTGCTATCGATTTTCTCCTGACGAGATGATAGCCGAAAGAGCTCTCGAGAAACTTCCGCCTATTATTTAAAAATTATGTATATATATATATATATATATATATATATATATATATATATATATATATATATATACAAACACTATAATAATTATTATATATATACACACTATAATAATTATTATATATATACACACTATAATAATTATTATATATATACACACTATAATAATTATTATATATATATATATACTATAATAAGTATTATATATATATACTATAATAATTATATATATATATACTATAATTATTATATATATACTATAATAAGTATTATATATATACTATGATAATTATATATATATATATACTATAATAATTTTTATATATATACACTATAATAATTATTATATATATATATGCACTATATTAATTATTATATATATATACACACTATAATAATTATTATATATATATATACACACACCATTATAATTATTATATACATACACTATAATAATTATTATATATATACACTATAATAATTATTATATATATACACTATAATAATGATTATATATGTACACACTATAATAATTATTATATATATATACACATTATAATAATTATTATATATATACACACACTATAATAATTATTATATATATATATACACTATGATAATTATATATATACTATAATAATTATTATATATATACTATAATAATTATTATATTATTAATATATATATTATAATAATTATATATATATAATAATTATTATATATATATTATAATAAGTATTATATATGTATTATAATAAGTATTATATATGTATTATAATAAGTATTATATATGTATTATAATAAGTATTATATATATATTATAATAATTTATATATATATATATATATTATAAATAGTATTATGTATATATTATAAATATTATTATGTATATATTGTAATAAGTATTATATATATATATTATAATAATTATATACATATATATATACCATAATAATTATTAAATTGTTACAAACACTAGTGTTTCATACATTCGGGAATCATCAGTGAAGGGGTTGTCACAAGTCGATAGACTCGAACCCGGCGACAGAAGCCATCCCTGGCTTCATTAATCAGAATCTAATCTATTCGGCTACCGTTAACCGCGAGAAATACTGTTGAATTTAAACATTTATTTTATAAATGTTTTTAACGTCTGTCAGAGTATCATTATATGATGATCTTCGCATAAGACCTACTTTAATTCATCTGCAAATATATGTGTGTGTGTGTGTGTGTGTGTGTGTGTGTGTGTGTGTGTGTGTGTGTGTGTGTGTGTGTGTGAGTGAAACGTCCTTAGTCAATTTCTAAAGACTTGCATTGGAGTTGAGGTATGCCATAAATGATAGACTTCGTAGTAAATCGAATTTTCAGATGGCATGGAAATTGCGTGTCCTATGAGACCTTTCAGCGAGGGGAGGGAGTGATCGCCACTTACCCTTTTTTTTCCTGCGCGATATACACTCATGACCCCTGACAACTGATTCCTTCCTTCCTTTGGAGAATTGAGGAAGAGGTCGGCGGGAAAGGGAGGGGGTATACTATTCACTGGGAAATAGCATCAATCAGTTCTGTAACAACTAAACAGATTTACAATTTTAAAACAACAAACAATCAGAAGTAAGAGGGAGGCTGGCGGTGGGACCGTGTGTAGGTTGATAAGAGATCGGAAAAGGGGGTTCGGGGATGGGTGGTATAGCAGCGGAGATGAGAGGGAAGAGCTTAGGAGGAGGCGATGTCATGTGGTCTCTCTTAGAGACTATGCTGGGGGCTGGGGGAAGAGATACTTCCTGATCAAACATACAAACAAACAAACGAAAAAAAAATAATGATAATAAGAAAGAAAATGGCTAAATCCTAATAGGAAGAACCAATTATATCCAGATGGAATTTTTTTTTTTTTATAATTATTATTTTGGAACGGTTAAAGTTCCTCCTCTCTCTCTCTCTCTCTCTCTCTCTCTCTCTCTCTCTCTCTCTCTCTCTCTCTCTCTCTCTCTCTCTCTCCGAACCTTTTTTCCCCCCTCGAAGGTAAATCTTGCATTTTTTCTCTCCATCTTATTTCTCCGGCCGGTAAGGTTTAAAGACGCCCGTCCCTTGCCCCTGAGGGGAAATAGTTTTATGAATAAAAAAAAAATGTGACACTTGAGGATGTACCCCCTCCATTCCCATGATTAGATAGAAAAAGAAGAAACACTCCTCTCAATATAAGAAAGAGCACACCTCCAATTAAATAGAGGTGACAGCGATATGGAAACCTCTTCTTTTTCTGTGTTTTTTTTTTCTGAGTTCGAGCCTCATTGAGAACTCCGTACTCTTGCGCTTGCAGAAGATATACTATGATTGTTAGTTGAAATTTGGGAATTCAAGGATTCCACATACTTTCAGAAAGGAGTCAAGGCATTGTTTTATGGAAATCGCTACAGACAAGGCATGAAGCTACTTGATGTAAAGAGATAGAAAGAACAAATGATAATCATCGCAAAGACAAAAGATGCTTATTAGCACAAGTTTTGGAAAAATAAATAGAAGGAAACAGCCAGCAAAAGGAGAATTCTACAAGTCTTCAGATTTTGGAAAGAACTTATAGAAAACTTATAGAAAACTGAAAGTATCAAAACAGAGAACTAATGAAGATCACTCATGGACCTTGGTTAAAATGTGACTCGATAAACGCCCACTACAATGATTCAAGACCATAAATGGATTCGACCAGACGATGACTAGAAAAAAGATCCCAACAATCATTCAAGAATATTAATGGGCTTGGGCCAGACGGTTACTGGACAAAAACCAGTCACAATAATTCAAGACCGTTAATAGGTCTGGCCAAACGATCACAACAATAATTCAAAACCGTTAATGGGCTTGGACCAGACTGTGACTGGACAAAAACCTACTACAATAATTTAAGACCATTAATGGGTCTGGCTAAAGGATCACAACAATAATTCAATGTTTTACAATAAAAAGTGAAACAAACAAAATATATTTATTTCTTAGAAAATTGTTTATTTACAACACTATAAAACCGTGTAATCTATTATGTAGAGGGAAATTGTTTATACGTACTCATATCCAGCTAAAAGTTGAAAACGACAAAACAAATACCCACAAAGTTGGTATTTTCTTTATTTGGATTCTCTTACCCTAAACTGGTGCAGATTTCGTCTGGGAGGGGGACAGTTTTCCAACAGATTTATTTTACTAAAACAAAGTAACTTTGTTTTTCTTTTAGCAATAACTTACTCCTTATATGCCGACTCACCTCTGAATGAATCTGTGTAGATAGGAGTTGTGTGTGTGTGTGTGTGTGTGTGTGTGTGTGTGTGTGTCCAGAGAAAGGGATGGACTAGGGGAGGAAAAAGGGGAAAGAGAGAAATATTGAAGGATAGGGAGACATAAAGAGATGGGAGTTTTAATAGAAATACGCTACACGTTTGCCCCGGGCAACACCAGACAGCCCTGCTAGTAATATATATTAGCTTTTGATGTATATCTCCATATGTAGTGCATTAATATATAGTATAATATTTAGTATTTAGTATCCACCTACATATGCACCTTATAAGTCTCACAGGTAAGATGTATAAGCTCTTCTGTAAAGGGGGAGCGAGATACCAAAGAGGCGCCATCTCCACGTGTCTTCGGTCTCTCTATACAAGGGTTTGTATGGACAACCTGATATGGGGTTACTTTATGCTACAAGGTAAACCTTGACCAAATATTCAAAATAGCATAGTATTTAAATCCCATATATGATCCCTCGACACGGCTACATGCTGGTCCATATGAAGAATCGTGCACCTTCTTCAAGTTATGCGACCTCCGGTCACAGAACTTGGCTGAATTCTCCATCGGCCAGGGAGAGATTTTGTCCTGGAATTGGGAAGGAATAAGAAGAAAAAGAAAGGATTATAAACTCTAATATAGTTAACTCTTTCATGTGTACTATAATTCCACAACAATAAATAGAAACGTGGTTATAAATTATTATAAACAAGCGACAGGCGCCCGACCTTGCCTGATCGTAAAATACGCTTAAATATATTATAATTCATGCAGATTTCATATTTATTATTACAAAACTAATTCGTTATTGATTAGTCTGTTTTACCTAATATATAGTACTTATTTCAAAAGTTTTAAAAAATGACTTGAGCGCCATCAGTTAGAATAATAAAAAATAATAGCGCTCCAGCTATAGATAATAAAAATGTAAAATTAAACCACTTCAAGGCATAAATAAATTTGCGCATGTGCAAAAATAATAGAAATATGTCGGCAAGTGGAAATGAATATTTTGCTTTTCATCTTATCTACATATTTCTGTACGCGTTATTCATCCATCCAATCAAAAATGTTACTCGTTATAAACCATGGTTTGCATATGAATACTATTTCCTGTTAATTTAAGTGTTATGTGACCAGTGGTTTATGAGTTTATCGGTTAAATATTTTCACACAGATATACACACATGCATACATCTACTGTTTTATTGATATAGATTATGATTGGATCAATTATATTTGTTTGTGTGTGAGTCAGGCACATCGAGGAATACGTTTTGCCTCTATTATTAGTCGTTACAGACCTTTTCAGAAGTCAGCTCAATCTGGAGACACGTGACTCAAGAACACGTTAGATCAGTGTATTCATTTTTTTTTTTTTTTTTTTTTTGCAAACTGTTATCCTCATCTTAATAGTTGCTGTTTCACCACGTTTCGGCCAAACTATCCTTCGTCTTTCTTTAGGTGGTTAATAGCAACAGGATAGGAATGCTGAATCTTTTAACTGTATCCCCACTAATTACTGCCTTCCATAGTTGTTGTTGTATCACCACGTTTTGCCCAACTAATCCTCTGGCCTTCTTTTGGGCTATCGATTGAAACTGCTATTTTCAGACAATGCTCATCTGGAACCGAAGAGACTCAACGCCTCTAACCACTGCGCCACGGGCCCCAAAACGTTAACAATAAGTTAACATCCCCTTCAAATATAACAGTGAGGTGTCGGCATACACTGGAACCACACCTAATATTTATGAAGGGTTAAGGATGGTGAAATAACCAAAAAGAGAAAGAACTAACCAGACCTCCACTGGTTGAATGTGAAGAGTACTGGGACCCTGAAGAGGTTTATTGTCACCCAAATTCCAGTGGTCGATATTAGCAGGAAATCAATGATAAATGGTTATTGCGATAACGTAAAATTATTTGCAAATGTTATCAAAAAAGACGAAGAGTACGCGAAATCAAGGGATACTTGTTGTCACCTAGTCTCCAGAGAACACCACAGGTTGTTGACAAGGAGAAATTTTTGATGATGGCCTTTGTGAAAACACCTAGTAAGTACAACAACAATAATAATAATAATAATAATAATAATAATAATAATGATAATAATAATAATAATAATAATAATAACAATAATAATAATAATAATAATAATAATAATAATAATAATAACAATAATGATAATAATAATAATAATAATAATAACAATAATAATAATAATAATAATAATAATAATAATAATAATAATAATGATAATAATAATAATAATGATAATAATAATAATAATAATAATAATAATAACAATAATAATAACAATAATAATAATAACAATAATAATAATAATAATAATAATAATAATGATAATAATGATAATAATAATAATAATAATAATAATGATAATAATAATAATAATAATAATAATAATAATAATAATAATAATAGGTTGAGAAGAAAGTCCTTGTGGAATTTTTAATTCTGATTTTAAATGATGTATTTTCTAATAAGTTTTCGTTGTAATATCTTTACTTTATACATCATTTTAAAGAGCGTTTTTCGCGCAATCTAATCGTTTAAATGACAACCGTTTTAAAACAATGATGTGTTCTTTTCAGAACTTTGAATACAAGATTTGAAAAAAAAAGGCAAATTCGCACAAGTTTCTTATTTTATTTTAAGCTAAGCCGAAATGCTGCTAAAACAGCTCGTGATATCAACGAAGCGTTTAGTCCAGAAACCATGATCGAACGAACAGCGCAATAGTGGTTTAAGAAATTTCGTGGCGGTGACGAGAGTCTCATGAGTGTAGTGGTCGGCCAGCGGATATTGACAACGATCATTTACGGGCTTTAGTTGACGCCAACCCACGCACAACTGTCCGGGAACTTGCTTCTGAATTAGACGTAACGTATACGACGACTTCCAACAACTTAAGAGATATTGGGAAGACAAAGACACTTGATAACTGGGTACCTCACGAATTGGACGACAACTGAAAGAAACGTCGTTATGAATTGTCATTTTCACTTCTTTTACGCAACAAGAACAACCTGTTTCGGTTGTAATGAAAAGTGAGTTCTTTACGACAACCTACAATGCTCAGCTCAATGAGTAGACGTTTCGAAGTTTTCCGACACTTCACGAAGCCAGAGTTGCACTAAAAGAAGGTCATGCTGACTGTTTGGTGGTCTGCGACCGGTTTCATCCATTACAGTTTTTTTTAATACAAGCGAAACAATTGCAGCGGTGTACTGTAAACAAATGGATGAAATACGTCAGAAACTTCGACAACAACATCCAGTATTACTCAACGGAAAAAAAGCCCATTTCTTTTCCACAACAATGCCAACTGCACCTTGCTAAACCGACCCTTCAGTTGAACAAATTGGGTTACGAAAATCTGCCTCATCCGCCACATTCTCCAGACCTCTTAAATATCGACTGCCACTTTTTCAAGCATATCGACAACTCTCTGTGTGAGAAATACTTCAAAAACCTAAGAGATATCAAAACCATCTTCAGTGAATTCATCGCCACCAGAATGCAAGATTTATTATGGTACTGGCATAAAAGCACTTGCTTTGCATTGGCAAAAGTGTGTTGATGCTGATGGTGGTTATTTTGATAAAAATTTTTTTTGTTTGAACCAAGATATGTTCATCTGAATTTAAAAGTTATATATATATATATATATATATATATATATAACTTTAAATAACTATTTAATCCATTCAGAAGCAATATACAGCAGCATGCTCAAAGATATACAGACTGAACTTAAAACAGGTTTCTTATGAAACTCAATAAGGTATCAAAATAAAATTTGGTTTTTTTATTCTAAAACTTTTCTTTTTTTTTTCTCTTAATTTTATTCCTAATTTTCTATTTTCATTATAAACATAAAATTAATAATTTCGTATTTATGTTTTTAAATATTTGCAGGAATATCCTCCTAATTAATTACAAAAATGCTAGTTTTATTTTGGTGTCTTAAACTCAGTCCCCCCCACCTAATTTTTACTTATGAGATTATATTCGAAAACAATACCTTTGTCAAATATTGACAATTTTAATAAAATGAATATCGTTTCCGAAACGACCGTACACTCGAGTTAATTTTGTTTGTCTTTCCTTTTGAAACTGATTCCTAATTTACAATTATTAATTTTTTTACTCACTCAATATATATATATATATATATATATATATATATATATATATATATATATATATATATATATATATATATATACGTATGTACATGTTTTCGGGATCAACGGTCAACTAGCACTGTGTGTGTTTGTGTGTATGTATGTGTGTGTTGGGGTGGAGAGGGCTCCCGTAAGATGTGGTGAAGGCAACCTTTCTAAGAGAAGAGAATCTCTGATTAAAAAAAAACATAAAGCGGGAGACCAGTACCCGCATTAAGATAGTCTGCAGTTTAGCTTATTGCTGGCATTCTTGCTCTTGCTTGTTGCTGGATCTCAACATTTTGAACCGAGAGAGAGACTTAGCTGTCGTACAAAGCTAAGACTCTGTAACACCATCTGTATATAGATACTCCCTCAGGCATTTGTCTATTAAAATGGTCCTTTTTCGATGGAAAAGTGACGTGTGGAGGCTTGAAATGCTGGAAGCATGTAATAATTGATCTCAATGGCAGTCTTCAGTGTCATGCCTACTTGAGTGTGTGAATTCACCGGTATGACTAAAGAAAAAAAGTCATTTTTAGGCTCATAAACTTTAAGTGTATGAGGGATTGGCGCTCGTCTGACAAGGCGTTGCAATCATCATGTATATATATGTATGTATGTATGTATGTATGTATGTATGAATGTGTATATGTATGTATATATATATATATTTTTTTTTTTTTGCATGGAGGTCACAACTTATCAAGGCCCAGAAGCCACTTTTTGTGTACAGTAATCAATGGGATAGTGTTGAGTATTCATTAGTATTGGAGATTTGATAAAGTGTCATTACTTAAGGGGGCTGTTCATCAGGAATTTGTTTATGTTGGACTTGAAGACATTCTTGTTGAAATCAGGAGGGAAACAGGCAAGCGGTAGAGATATCCACAGGCGTACAGTTCTAAGGAAAAGCTTTGTTCATGGAATCTACGTTTTGATTTAGGCACAGACAAAGAGTGGAGAAAATGGTTGACAGTGGTTTCAGCTAGACATGTGTTTATTGTGAAAGATTGGCTAGGGGAGACCAGAGATTGGAACGCCTGCCATGGAAATAATGATAAAACAAAGACAGGCTCGCAACGTCTCTTCTGTAGGAGAGAGGTTGCAGGGAAGAGAAAAGGACATCCCCCACTAAACCACAAAGTCTATTTTGTCAAGGCAGGATAGGCTTTTTTTAGCAGCTCCTGCCCAGATGTGGCATCAGTATTCCATCCTTGGACGTACTTGGCTTTTATAAAGATAGAGAATTGCATCAGTAGTGAGATATCTTCTGGAGCGGTAGAGGACCCCACTATTTTTCCAGCGACCTTGGCAACAGACTTGATGTACGTGATCCATTTCAGATCAGGAGTAAAGGTCAAACCCAGAAGCGTGTCAGAGTTGGGCTCAGGATGGACCCCTGAGGGACTCCAGCATTAATACTGCGGGCCTCTGATTTTTTGCCCATCAACCACTACTCTTATGAGCCTATCAGAGAGAAATGATTTAATGATCGAGAAAACATTTCTAGTTATACTGTAGCTGGAAATCTTGTGAAGTAGGCCTATATGCCATACCTTATCGAAGGCCTTTGATATGTCAAGAGCAATTGCCCTAGAAAGGAAGCCTTTGTCAAGAGATTCGCTAATCTTATTATATATAACCGTTAGCACATTTGCTGTAGATCTTGCAGAATGGAAACCATATTGCGTGTCACTAATAAGGTTATTTCTGCTGAGGTGGTTGACTACTTCTCTATTTAATATGGATTCTAGCAACTTAATCATGACACATAGGAGACTTATTGGTCTGTACTGAGAGGGAGACGACTTATCACCTGAATTCTTAAATACAGGGCATACTGATGATGTTTTCCAGGGTGTTGGAAAGCACTTCTCCTTCCGACAATGCTTAAACAGTTTTGTAAGTATGGGGGCAAGTTCTGGTTGAAGTTTTTTTTTAACACTATAATTGGGATGTCGTCAGGGCCAGTTGCTTTACTGGAATCAAGTTTCTTGATTAGCTTGGCGACCTCATGCACAGATATTTGTATGTTACCTAGCGTGTTGTGTGTTATAGGAGGAAATACGGGAAGTTGATGGCCTTCGTCGCATAGGGTAGAATTAGCTGCAAAGTTCTTGGCAAATAGTTTGGCTTTGTCTGATGCTGACGAGATGACCTCAGGTCCATTGATAATGGTTGAGATAGAACGCGCACTTCTGTTCAGGATCCTATTTGCTATTTGCCACTGGTGGGAACCAAGCCGCTGATCAGCTACTTTGGATTTAACGGACTGAGCATATAGCTCTCTAGCATTTTTTATTACTTTTTTACAGTGGTTGCTGGCAGTCCCGAAAGCAGCTTTAGTCTCAGTGCATCTATTCCATTGGTAGCTATGGAAAAAGTGATTTCTGTGCGCGATGGCAGCAGCACATTAAGGGGAGAACCATGGCTGGCTGTTAGGTTTTTGTTGGAATTTTTTGGATGGTATGAATCGGTCTATGCCTACAATTAACCATTTGGTCAGGTCTGATACTATAGAGGACATATCCTTTTTAATCATGAAATGCAGAGGTAGATCAGATATGAATGTACGGAAGCTATCTCAGTCAGCCAAAGAGTATCAGTATACAGTACGGTGGAGAGGTACGTCTGAGGACTTATTACATTTCATTTTTCTCTTAACTGATACAACAGAGTGGTCGGAGGATCCTAGAGGAGATAAAACGTAACATGAAATAGTTCAGAGGAAGTTGAGAGAAAAAGGTCTAGAAGGCTTGCATACTGACCGGTAGTATCGGGCACACGGGTGGGCTCGCAAACAATCTGAGTGAGGTCATAGGCAATGGCAAAATCATGACAGAACCTCCCCTCATCATCTGTCTTATTTGAGTGGGTCAGCCATTCCATGTTATGGATATTGATGTCACCGCAAATGTGAATGTTAGCCGAGGGGTGTGCAGACAGGATGTGGTCTATTTTCTCAGATATACACTTAAAGATAGTAACTCTGCTGTTGTGGGACCGATAGAGGGCAAATATAAATGCAGTAGTGTAAGCAAGTGCAACCCGGAAGCACATATAAGGTAAATTAGGGTCTTCTCTGGAGATATCCCTGCCACACGGGAAGTCATCTTTAATGTAGGCACATATTGCATGCCCATGGCGATCTTGAGGGTCAAATTTAGATGTTAAGTTAGAGTATCCTTTCATTATGAACTCGTCTAGGGAAGTGGTTGGTCCTATGCCAGTTTTACTTAGAAACAATATGTCCGGTTTCGTCTCCTGTAATTGTGTTTTAACCTCTGGGAGGTTGGAACATAGACCATTGATGTTGGAGAAGGAGACATGGTAGTAGGGGTCTGCATTGGAGGATGGGGTTCTATGTTTATTCGTGTTTTTTTTTTGGGGGGGGAGATATTTCATGTTGAGGTTTTGGGATTTTGAGGAACAGGGCGTCGGTAGCTTCCTCAGACTTTTACAGGGTTTCGACGGCAAAAAAACAAAAAACAAAAAAAAAACGGCCGGGTAGCTGAACCAATAATGTAACTTTACAGAAAGATACGGTAATAAAAATAAAACGTGTCTATATATATATATATATATATATATATATATATATATATATATATATATTAGCATTTTAAAATTTTCACGTTTTTTTTTTCTTTTCTCTGTGGAAAAGGTACGGTTTTGTGGCATCCCCTACTTGGTAAAGAGTAAGAACAAAAAGAAAAAAAACAAAAAGGATTATGTGCCTAAAAAACATATTTTATTATTCATAATGATAAGTTCAATAGGTTATGATTATACCAAGCACATGTATATCAAGGGCAAACATGCGGACGCACTCACCCTTTTAAAATGTATTATCAATATAATTCAAATTCGATGTATGCAATTATTCCCTGCATTAGATTTTTAAAGTTTTTAATACGAGGGCAAGTTTGACTGTGCTCAACCCTTACTGGTAAAGTAAAAAAAATGTATTATTATTTTTATTATTACATTGATCATCATCATAATTTACAACAATAAACATAATGATAACGTGGCCATGTTCCTCACAGTGTGCCCAGGAATGTATATTCAAAAACTTATAATGATCTGTTCATTAGTTTACGAGATTACTTTGTATATATGTATGAATATGGACAATGCGCATATATATATATATATATATATATATATATATATATATATATATATATATACACACACATGCATATATTTACTGATTCATGCCTCGGTGGTTGAATATATAACTTCCTTATAATTCCATGCTATTATGTCCACTTTGATTGTAGGCCCGAAACAGTTGAGGTTCACCAAACTTCTAGCCCCCTCGACTTGCCCCCTACCTTTGATATTTTATTGCACTAAGAACCCCCTAAAGACATCCTTTAAACTCTCACCCCAGGTAGGGGAACCAAAATATATATATAAAAAATATACAGGGGCTTCTTTGAGGAGGGTGGTAGTGAAATAAACAGAAAATGAAGCAAAAATTGGGCCAAAAGCATAAATAACAGGCCTGGCAGACTCCCGTGCAGTGTGTGGTGTGTATGAGGGAAGGAGAGGGGGTGACGTTGCCGGTGGTTTGGGTGGGAGTACAAGACTTATAATCAGGGCTCTGCTAATTCTGAAGATAACTTCTTCTTCTTCTTCTTCTTCTTCTTCTTCTTCTTCTTCTTCTTGTTCAGACCTTTGTGGTGTTATCAGTAGGAACATGTGGTTCTAATTGAAATATTGAAAATAAAACCAAGTAGGCATGTCATTGACAGTGATTGTTCTTCTGAAGCACTGTCATAAATAAATCAACTACCAGCAGGACCCCCGTCCCCTCTCATCCTTCCTTTTTCATCTAAACTAGCCCTCCACACACACACACACACACACACACACACACACACACACACACACACACACACACACACAAATTCGACCCATAAGTCACAATAATTTAATTTGGCCCAGTTAGCGGGACGAGTCTATTTTGTGTTCTGATAAGATGCAGATAACACCGAAAGTCCTTCAAATGAAATCCTTTGATAATATTAAAGATAATGATGTTAAATGAACGAGCCGCAGGATCTTTTCTTCTGTATCACAACTTTTGAAACTGGGGTCCCGAGACCCCTCTCCCCACCTCCACTTATTTCAAATAAAAAATTCACTAAGCTTACAAGTGGTCAAAATAGTTAGTAATATTCTTTGTACCCGTTAGAAATATTAAAAGTTACTTAATTTGCAGAGTAATGTTTGTCTACTTCTGAAGCATTCTAATTGGCTAAACACTTCGGCTTTTATCGGCTGTGTTCGTAAACGGGTGGAAGATGCCAAACAAAACATCGGCTATGTCTAGATCAATAGGGACTGCCAAACGATTGTGTAGATTGTACCGCATGTTTCCGTGACGTCAGATTTGTGTTAACTATACGAACTATGGAAAAGCAGAAGCGACTTAATGATTTTAAAAACTTTGTTTATCTTCTTCAAACTGCAATTAATAATTAATATTTGTTATAATTTTGTTAGGTTTTAAGATTTACACAGTTTAATGAGTAATAATATGATAAACATTTGTATATTAAACATGAAATAGGGTTTTACTGAATGTTTTTTTGGTTACCTAAAGGGTTCCATATTTTGTTCGGTAAAAAGAAACAAACAAAATATGAGGAGGGGGGTCTACAAAATGCTGATATTTGTGCAATAATATTTTCAAATTGGTTTTAATCTGGCGATAAAATAGCTGACAGGAGTCATGTTTATATTAAAACTTAATATTAAAAAAAATTTAAACACAATTAATTAAAAATCTATGTTGTAACGGAACATTTTGAAATAATGGAATTTTAATCGTTTTAATCTTTTAAAAATTAATTAATGTTTACGAAATTTCTTTTTCTTGGCAATTCAACTGATTATAGTATATATTAATTAGAAAAAAAACGCTATTAAAAAACATAATAATATTAAGTTTATATCAATTTTTTAATTGCAACTTCAAGGTAAATTTTTGTTCAATATGTGTATTTAAATTTTAAAAAAAATAATTTTTACTTATTTGAATTCTTATGTTTCATAATAAATAGAAATTTCGATAGATTTAAATAAATTTTGTTCGAATTTCGAAAAAATAAATATGGGGGGGGGGGACACGCACTAAAAAAATATTCCCCCTCGTATATTTTACGAAATCTGCATTTTATATATAATTTCATTCAAAAATGGATAAGTATCGAAAACTTCACGAAAATCTGACCATTAGTTGATTTTTGCTAGATTTATTAAATACGGGTATGTTTTCACGTTAGGAATGTCTACTACACGGGAACGTTATTTTAAAGCGCCAATTATGTAAACACGATTTTCGTCTAACAATTTCATTATTTTCGTTCAATGAAAGATTTATTTTTTGTAAATTATTACTGGTTTATTGTGCTCTTCTTCTTTTAAATGATACAAAAGTTATACTGATAATATTAATTTATAATAAAGTTACATCGTGTTACATATTGGGTGGGGTAATTCTGTGGTGATTTTTGACAGTCCCTATAGATCAAAATTATACTACTATTACTACTACAATAATAATAACGTCTTATTTAATACTAGCCTGAGTACCCAGCGTTGCCCGGGTGTTTGGAGGTGTGTGTTGAGCAAAAAAGGTAGACAAGCTCGAATCCGTGCCGCGAAGGCGGAAAAGAAAGTGAAAGAAAATCCGATGTCTTAGCCGATGTCTCCATGACGCGACCGGAAGTCAAAAGCGTTGAAATTTAACGGTGACAATGAATTGCTAAAATGTCGGCGAAAAAATATCGACCTCTCCTTATACAAAACGGCCGAGTTTAGGGTGAAGGAATTGATTTTTGGGGATAATTTTTCGATATTTGTCGTCCGAGACAACGAGCTTCAAAATGATACCGATCTTGTCAGGATCCGTCGCCTCTGTCAAAAGCTTTTGCGAGATATACATACATACATGACGAATGCAACGTCTTGTCAGACGAGGTCCACTCCCTCAGTCACTTAAAGTCAATGAGCCCCAAAATGACTTTCTTTTTTTTTAGTCGTACCGGTGAATTCACACGCTCAAGCAGGCATGAAATTGAAGACGGTCATTGAGATCAATTATTACATGCTTCTAGCATTTCAAGCTTCCACACGTCACAACTTTTCCATCCCACAGGACCATTTTTATAGACAAATACCTGAGGGAGTATCTATATGCAGATGATGCTACAGAGTCTTAGCTTTGTACGACAGCTAAGTCTCTCTCTCGGTTCAAAATGTTGAGATCCAGCAACAAGCAAGAGCAAGATAGCCAGCAACAAGTTAAACTGCAGACCAGCTTAATGCGGGTACTGGTCTCCCGTTTTATGTTTTTTTTTAAATCAGAGATTTTCTTCTCTTAGAAAGTTTGCCTTCACCACGGCTTCCAGGAGCCCTCTCTACCCCAACACATATACATACACACAAATACGCACGGTGCTAGTTGATCGTTGACCACGAAAAAGGATTCATTCGCCCATACATACATACATAAACACACAGGTGGGATTTATATTATAGACTAGCGGGGGTACCCGGCGTTGCCCGGGTGTTTGTAGGTGGGTGTTGAGCACAGAGACTGTTACTTGGCAGGTTAGGCTCGAACCCATGACGAACTCGTAACGCGAAGGCAAAAAGAAAGTGAAAGAAACCTGGCATCTTACCACTACACTATAACGCCACAGGAAGTGAAAAGCGTTCAAATTAAGCGATGTCAATGTGGCTGCAGAAATGAACGTTGGCTGACGGTTAGTTCAGCTTTCCTCCGTTTCATTTATTTGTTTCCACACGATTTTGGGAAAACCAGCCCCCCCCCCTCCAAGAAGGGCGAGCTCTCCAAACGAATAGCAATTGGTTGATATGAAGGGATTTCCCCACAGTGATCCAAACTAATTGCTTTTCTGGAGGTCCCGGTGAAGGCCGGCGACCGACTTTCGCTTCCTTTAGTTTCGCTTTATTTATACGGAAAAGACCAACAAATACGCGAAAGGATGGAATAAAGGAAATTTTATAGAAGTCGATCAAAATAAATGTAGAGACGACGTCCGTTCGCAAATCTTTGATATTATGATCTAGGGACTATATAAAAAGTTGTAAAACATAGTAACCCTCTCAAGATCCCCCCCCCCGAAAAAAGCCTTTATTGGACATAGGAAAACGCACGTGGCCGTTTTGCCTTTTATATATATATATATATATATATATAGATTACAAAATGCAAATGATAACAAGAGCGTTGGACTTAATTACATGTTTTCCTTTCGCCCAATTCCTAAATTTATTTATACTTCATAACAATAGAAGACGAAAAAGTAAAACTTTTGTTTATTGTCTGCAGCCTCGTTACTCTCTCGCTTTCCTTATTTTGTCCTTTAGTCCTCGCATTCCATGAGCAGTGTTTCGGACAAAGGGGAAACATTGCTGTTTTCTGAGTCAGAGTCTACCAATATAGCACGTATCGTTGGCTAGTTTTTTTTTGTTTTGTTTTTTTACCTTGAAGTGGTATTTTTTTTAGTTCCTTACATTATGTGGCTTCATGTCTTGTCTGTGTCGATTTCCATTTAAAAGAAGAAGAAATAAAAGAAAAACTACAAAAGGTTACATTAACAGAACAGAAAATTAGTAAGCAATATATTACAAGATGCGGAAATTGTGCACTCCTCATCAAATGCAAACACACACACACACACACACACACACACACACACACACACATATATATATATAATATATATACCCTTTTTTATTATTTTGTTCCAGCTGGCTATGAGCTATCTTATCGAATGTGAGACGTCAACCAGTTATCTCACATATTTCAAACGAGAGATCAGTTTTAGATTCTAACTGTTCCTTTAAGTGCAATCGTATTACCTCTCATGAACTTGGTTCACCGGGTATATTTGTCAGGTAATTTTTGAAATTCTTTTCATGAATCCGGTTGCTCCTAGAATTACTGGAATGATGGAGATCTTCCTATAGTTCCAGTTTCTTTTCATATCGTACATGAGACGTTATTTTTTCTTTATACCTTTTTCTTTCAATTTTGTTATCATTCAAGTGCAATTGTTTGAATCTCCCTTGCACTTAGTTCATCGGGTATATTTGCCAGGTAGTTTTTGATATCCACTTATATGAATTTTGAGGAAATTTTCCATCGGAAGCAAACGCTGGGAGTCAGGATAAATTAATAGATACATCGATATTTCTGAAGTTTACGGATGGTGCTGAAATAATAACGTTATTATTCAGAAACCCATTCTTAACATGGGGAATGGAGGAGGGACTTTGATAACCGTTTTGCATTTTCATCTAACGATTTACTAGGCAAAAGATACCGTAAAATTTAATTTAACCTGAAAATCTTATTTAAAAAATAGCATGGCCGTAAACTGCAGAAGTCAAAAAAACAAAACATGTAAATTCGTATTATTTGGATTCATCGGACTACTGTTCTCATCTTGAGTGTCATTTTCGAAATGTTTCGGTCGATATAACCTCTGACCTTCTTCAGCTGTTTCTTGTCAAACTCGAGAATTTTCAGCTGAACTCGGGAATTTGGACGAAATTTTGAACGGAACCCTTTATTTACTCCACGCGGGTAGCATGCTCTCGTTCCGTCAGCCATGACTGGATTAAGTTCCTAAGTAATTCGCAATTGTATTTTTCGATCGCCCACCCTGAGAATTGAACCCTCAACCTTCAGGAGAATATTAATTTTACAATTGATTTTTCTAAGTACTCTAACCACTGCATCACGCGTCTTTGCGATACAAATTTCCAAAGATTCCAGAGTTCGACAATACACACCTGAAGAATGTCGGAGGTTACATTGACCGAAACGTTGTGAAAATAACACTTAAAATGAGAACGGTAGACCTTTGAATCAAAATAATACGAATAACTAATCATCATCATCAAAAAAAAAAAAATCAGAAACCGAAAAGATGTAAAAATGAAATCTGTAAATGTATACACAATCAGATGTTCGTACTTTTGCAGTTTACAGAAGTTGCTATATTTTTTATAGGTCTTCAAGTCAAATGAAAAATTTACCGTATATTTTCTTTATTAAATTGTTCGGTGAAATTACAGAATACTTAACATGTTAAGAATGGGTTTCAATCATAAAGTTAACAATCCTATACTGATAAATACAGATGGAGAAAGAAATGTAATTGCTATGCAATTGATTAGTCACCTCTCTCTACTTATATATATATATATATATATATATATATATATATATATATATATATATATATAACTTTCGTTCCATACGGACTCCAAAACGGTTAGCCCGTTTATTTCAATATTTCACACAAATGTGTTTTATGTCTCTGGGGGTGTTCTTAGATAGGTTTCCTAACGGAATGCCTCCAATAAGTATCTGTAATTAAAAAAAATCCGATTAAAGTAGGAACGGTTCGATTATGACCAAAGTTAACATCCTTATACAACCTAATACCACAAGTGCAGTTGAGAAATGTTATCACTGCACAAGTAGAAGGACCAGGCGTATAAAATCAACAGTAGATTCTTTGATAAGGCAGGGGCGCGTTCGAAATAATTGTTTCTGTTTAGAGCAGAATTTAACCATGACTGTTGCATTTTAAACTTTAATTCAAAGCATTATATGAAAATAATTAAATAAAATTAACGGCATATTCTCTACAGTGTAATGTAGACTACAGTGAATTGGGGGTTAAGTCAATGTAGGAGGGGGGCATGTGAAGTTTCCTTCCATTGAAGTCTCCGAGCAGGTAACTAGTGCAGGTAACGAATCAATTTGATGGAAAAACGGGTGATTTCACCGGTTTCGATGACAATAAATGTATTGGAAGTATGCGTTGATCCTCGTTCAGCCTTGGGCAACATCGGGTCTCCCTTCTAATCTGTTATTAAAAAGGTTGATATACCGTAAAATAGAAGAAATCAAACGAAACCAAGCCGACCGTTTCTTTTTTTTTTTTAAAGATTTTTCCTGCGTTTCACCCTATTTATTTATTTATGCATTTTATCTTTTTTTTTTTTTTGAGGTTTACATTCAATTTTTTTCTCATCCATTCATCCTTCCCCACTTGATTTCTCTCCCTTCTTCTCTCTGCCGTTTTTCTCCTTTAAACATTTTTTCTTTGTATTTTCCGCCCTTTCTTCTTGTCTTTTCTACTCTTTTAAGGATCTATCCACTTTTCTCCATTTTTATTTTATTTCATTTCTTTTATTACTTTTTTTTTTTACTTTCCTATTCCACAACTTCCTTTTTTTCCTAATCATTTTAACACTCACACAGATGGCAACACAGCTTCCAGAAAAAAATAGATAAAAAGGAAAAAAGCTATGGAGAATAATTTAAATTCTCGGCTTTAAAAAAAAATCATTCAAACACGGTTGTGTTTTGTATATATGGTTAAGTGGCAGTTTTAGTCATTTAGAACTGCTTTAAAACTTCATCGCTCACTCACTTTTAGACCAAATTTCAAACAATTATTGCAGTTTTTTAGATCACCTTCTCAGCTTTATTGTGAAAAAACATAAATTTCATTCAGTAAAACAAAAGTTATGATGCATTTTCTTGAGTTCAAAATCGTAAAAATATGTAAGGAGGTGAGCGGCGTTTTTTATGACTGGTTTTCATAGCAACCACGTCGCTTAAGCGACTACTATTGCTACTAATTCGAAAAGAGAAGTAACAAGCGAAACAGAGAATGAACGCATGAAAGAAAGATAATGAGGGGATTTTATTGAAAGCAGACGAGTGCCGTACATTGCTATTACATATGTGTTCATGGGCAAAAAAATAAGACTGAAATTAAACAAAGAACAAATGAATTTATTGAAAGCCTGAAAAAATCATTGACTACAAGAGAAAAATGCGAGCATGATAAATTATATGATTAAGCTTAAACTTGGAAAAGTAAAGGACTAGTTGGTAAAACTAGACAAGAAAAGGACAAGATATTCTAGTAAAAAATATAATAAATTAATAACTTAAAATATTGCAGCATTCAGATTTTTTTTTAAATTCAACTTATAACATTATATAATCACTTAACTTAGGTCAGTTCTATATTTAAAATAAAAAAAATAAAATGAGCACGAATTTCATAGATATGTTAATGAACTGATATTTGCTACGTGTTGTTGATTTTTTTTCCGTCCATAAAACTATTTTTTGTGCTATGTATAAAAATATCGATTTTATAAAAGCATATTTGTTGATTCAATTTATTTCTCATTCCGTGGAATTTCCACAACTCCTACGACCTATTATTCTCCCTCTTCTCCTTCTCTATCCCCCTCCTTCTCCTCCTCGTACTACTACTACTAATACTACTACTACTACTACTACTATTTATTTTAAAAGATATTCAATTTTTATTTATTTTAAAAGCTATTATTATTATTATTATTATTTATTTATTTATTTATTTATTTATGTATTTATTTTGAAAGATATATTATGCAGTGTCGGTGTCATTGATTTCTTCATGGATTCACCTATATTTTCACCTGAAATGTTGTTAATAAGAATCTCAACGTGTCTTTTTCTTTTCTGTTTTTTCTTTAACATAGATGCTACGAAATTGAAGCAACATTCCCAGTTGAGTCCCTTCTCTCAGTACAAGTATATGACTGGGATCTCGTGGGACTGGACGATCTCATCGGAGAGACCAAAATAGATCTTGAGAACAGATTCTACAGTCGACATCGGGCGACTTGTGGCATTGCAAAAAAATATGAATTGTAAGTAAAAAATCGTTTCTATTTTCTTCTTAAAAATGGTAAAAAAAAAAGAAAAAAATGTGAATTGTAACGAAAAAATCGTTTCCATTTTTTTTTTTAAAAAAAAAGGAAGAAACGAAAAAAAATATGAATTGTAAGTAAAAAATCGTTTCTGTTTTTTTTTTTTTAAGGAAAAAATCGAAAAATATGAATTGTAAGTAAAAATCGTTTTTTCTTCTTCAAATGACGAAGAAAACGAAAAACGAGCAATCTGTTTGAAAAAAAAATGGGCTAATAGACCAATAAAGTATCATCACAGATTCAAAGGTAAAAAACTATCCTTCCAAGCATTATAGCCATTTTCTTTTTTAATGTATTATCATTCGAACTTAGCTCTAGTATTAGGATATACAGAAATACAGCGCTTGGAATTTTTACTTTTGTAGTAACGGTCACTTATCTATACAGATTCTGCACCTTTCTGATAAATCTGTCCCCCGGGAGATTGGAATGAATTCCTATTTTAGAAGTATTCACTCCGTCACCATTCTTTTTAATTGATTTGGAGTACTAACTCTTAAACTTATTAAAGAAATCTCTGACCGAACACGAAACCCTCTCTCCACTGATTTCTTAACTCCTTATTTTAATGAGATTTCAACCATAAATAAAAGGCACAAACTTATCTAGATTACAAACATCTATGCCAAGTAATTAATGCGAGTACATCCGGGTTCCTTCCCATCAGAATATAATTAGATGGTGTAAGCTATAAATACGGACGGAAATAGGAGCCTAAGGAAGACATCAAAAGATACGCCGAAAGCCTAAAGCTTAAGGATAATGCAAGCTACGAACATGAACACCCGTTAATTAAGACGACTTGCTAGATTGTGTTACTCAATTACAGTAGCGAAGACCGCTCAGTTACTTCAAACGAATATATCCCTTTCCGAGACATATGTTTCGGATTTTTTTAGATGGTGACTGATAGTTTTTATTACTTGGATTGTTCAGACTAGCAATCTTATCTGTTATTTTCACAACGTTCAGGCTGATTTCCTCTCTACTTTTCTTCAGATGCATTTTTTCGAATTTGGTAACCGTCCAGGTGAAGTTAGGAATTTTTAAAGTTCAACTCGTTATTTATCTAGATATATTGTTCAAATATTTATATAAATTTATAAAATTACTCACGTCGCATTTCTAAGCTGTTACTTAGCACTCTCTCTCCTCTTCTGATGAAAAGCATTAGGCTTCGAAATACGTAGGTATAAAGAGTATATATATCCCATACCCCTGATGTAATCTCCATCCTGTTGAATGAAGGATTGAATTTATATGAGTTAGTATATATCTTTATATTGTCGGTTTTTTTCTTGTTTTTTTCCCTTCTGTATATAAGCTCCATCTCAAATGTTGAACTTTGTATTATCTCGATAAGTCGTCTTTTAAAGAATTTCTCAAATTCTTGGTTCCCTACACACACACACACACACACACACACACACACACACACACACACACACATATATATATACATATAAAAAATCTGCTTGTAAGTCATTTTGGACTGCCTTAATCCTGCAATTCGGTTTTTTATATCCTCGCCAAGATGCGGTCTTACCATTTTTAGGATTCATTTTTCCACTTATTATTATATGCTATAATAATAATGATCTGCAAAATAGAAATTTTCAGTTAAAATCAATAAAATTTCATGGAAAAATATTGAAAAATCGATTTCTTCTTTTTTTCACTCTTGGACCATTTGTTTTGCTCGTGTGTGTGTGTATATATATATATATATATATATATATATATATATATATATATATATATATAGGGAGAGAGAGAGAGAGAGAGAGAGAGAGAGAGAAGTATCACAAAAACAAAAACGGTATAGGTTTACGCTTCTTACGATGGGGTCCCGATTTCGAATCTCGCTAGATTCAGCCACTCTGATGAGTCCTAGATGACGGAACACATGTCAGTGGATAATAATATTTTAAAAATAATAGATAGATATATAAATAGACATAAGGCACCGTGTATTTCGTATATATTTCGGCGTATAAGGCGGCCGTCAGATAAGACGAGGTACAAAATTGGAGCAAATTTTAATAAATTTATTATATATCGGTTGTATAAATAAATTTATTATATATCGGTTGTATAAATAAATTTATTATATATCGGTTGTATTGCTAAATCACGAAACCATGTTTGTTTAGCCTCGGCTAAAGATTGCAACACGCAACACCCGATATCTTATGAAATATTGGTTTTTAAAGATAATTTTTTTTTAACTTTAAGGGTCGTCTTATACGCCGGAATATACGGTAAATAAACTTGGAATAATCATTTACGTACGCTCCAAGAATGAAACAGTTTGTGTATCCATTGCAAAACGCAACTTCAGTTGTACCTATTTATAATGCCCCCCTCCCTCGCGGAGTTATACATCAGGGTCGTTTTTTAACGTGGAGAAATGGTACAAAAATGAAAATTGTCTCAGTCGTAATGGATTTCTCCTCCACTGAAAGAGAACCAGAAATGGAAGTGCCGCATCTAAAGAACAGCTACTACACTTTGCAATTGTAACTCTGAAAGCTAAGACGCCTAAAATATATATTTTAAAACGAAATTTTTCTTGGCAAAAAAAATATACACATTAAAGTTCAACATTCTTTTAACGTTAATAGTTCTCCTCATCTGCCTTGGAGTAAAATCACAAAACAGTTATTTAAACACTTCAGAATGTTCTCACCAATATACAAATGAAAGGACTACCTTCAACACGAACGCTCGTATTTCTCCGACCACTTAGGACGATCTAGTATTTTCTACGCACACCATAAATCTAACAACCAACAGACTATCGATTCGTGGAAACCCCATGCTTCTATTTTCGTTCGTTTCCGAGCTGTTAACTGTCAACCAGCGTGAAGGATAGACCGATTCATGCCGGCTTATTGTTTTAATCTTGAAAACATATGCTATTGAGTGGCGAAAACTCCATGCTTTTAACGTAAATACTTACTAGTGATAGGATGATTCCAATATTTTCCCGATTCCGGTACGATTACCGATTCTGTTATATATTCTCGATTCCGATACAATTAAAATTTCTTAATATCAATATTGTAAGGAGCGGGAAGATCGGATTACCGCGAGAACCCATATAATGTGTGCGTTTATTTCCGCAAAAAAAATCACTTAATAGTGTGATCAATAGAGTTTAGTTTTACAGTAATTTAAAATCAATAAATATTTATCATTTCATCGTTAAAACGAACACTGGAAAATTAAGTTTTAAACGATAACAAAGAAATAAAAACAATAACAAGACTCGTTTTTAGTATTTTCTTTTTGCAAAAGGTCTACCACATATCAAGACTGCTCGAGTATAAGGGTTAATGTCATTCGTATAGTAGAGTAATGACCGTTTGTGGTGGAAATTTGGTATAATGATATCATTTACGAAGACGGTTCAATAAGAACTTCTTTATGTTGGATTTGAAGTCGACAATATTGTAGTCAGCTGGAAAGCAGACCAGCGGAACAGAGTTCCACAGGCGAGCAATTCTAGGGAAAAAAACTTTACTGATGGAATCTACGTTTAGGTTTAGGCACCGATAGAGAGTGGGACAATTTATTGATAGTGATTTTGCCTTAACGAATGTTTTGGTTACAGATAGGCAAAGGCGAGACCATAGATTGGAAGTCAGTCGAACACTATCCATGAAAATAACGTTCGCAAAGTCTCTTCTGTGAGAAAGTGGTTGCAGGGATAAAAAAAAAAAAGGCATCACCTCGGAAAATAGTAAAACAATTTTCCATACCGATTCCAATACTCCAAAATGTTTTAATTTTTTTTTTTTTTTGGATTCCCGATTCTGATTCCGATTAATCGTCCCAACACTTATATTTACTAGCATAATTTCCGTACAGTAAAGTATATTTGACAAGAGGATCTTTGTCTATTACTGCAGCCCAATAATAATTTGTGCTCACTAGGAGTTTTTATCACAGGCTATCATCAGAGATTTGTCACCGACAATAACGTAGTGTTCCCCGGAGTCTGGATGACAACAAGTCTCCTCAGATTTTCAGTACTCTCCATTTCTTTCCATAACTTTTGCAAATGAATTTGCGTTATCGTAACAGCCACTAACCATTGACTTCTCGTTTGCAATGATCATTGGCCATCAGTCTTTATCCTCCTCTACATTTCTCGACTATTTAGTGTGCCGACACTACAATTTTTCGGGGAAGGATAGTAGTTAACCTACGATTTTCCAAATTCAGTTTTCTTAATTTCATGCGTTTTTTTTTTTTTTTTTGCTTTTTTTTCGATCTTTTTGTTTTACTTCTATTATTATATATGGTGGGTATATAGGGTATGTAGCTAGTGTGGATTAGTTTACGCATTCGAGGGTTTTCCTTAAGATTTCGGCTGTTTTCAGCATTACAGACATTTGTATAGTCTCGGTCTTCCCCTTGATTCTGATTTCTCTTTGTCTTTTTCCCAAGTCCGTTGAGATTGCTCCTAGTGCTTCTACAATTATTTGCTATAAGTTCTTGCACAGGACTTCGTTAGTGATGTGCTCACTGATGATACCGGCAGTGTTCCCCGGAGACTGAGTAACAACGTCCCACCAAATTTCTACTATTCTTAACCTTATTTGATAACCTCTGAAATTTGAGCAGCTGCAAACCTTGAGGAAGCTTCAAAATGACTTAGTCCACATTGAACTATAGAGTTAATTTTATTTGTTTGCTTGTGTAGCAACAAAACTTCTCAAATGCACTTGCAATGTTAGGCTGTGTAGGATGTTAATGTTGGTCAAAATCAACTGCTCCTTCTTTCATCGGGTTATTTCGATTATCGATTGTCCATACTTATCGAAGACATTCCGACACAAAACCTTTCTAACAACACTGCCAGGCGTATAAAGTATCTTCGTGTGAATTTCATAAAAATCGACCCAGCCGTTTTCGATTCCATAGGAAACAAACTCACACACACACAGATACACTGACACACAGACACACAGATACACTGACACACAGACACACAGATACACTGACACACAGACACACAGATACATTGACACACACAGATACACTGACACACACAGATACACTGACACACAGACACACAGATACACTGACACACAGACACACAGATACATTGACACACACAGATACACTGACACACACAGATACACTGACACACAGACACACAGATACATTGACACACACAGATACACTGACACACACAGATACACTGACACACAGACACACAGACACACAGATACACACACACACACAGGTACACTGACACACATAAAATGTTGTTTTTAGTAGAGAAGAGATAGAGATAGAGATTTACTTTTGGAAATATATTCCTGTTTGAATCGACCTGACTAAATAAATTTGTTTTTATATTTATATATACACTAGCAGGGTTATCGAAGTTACGTTTTACTTTTTGGAAATCGCTCCAGACAAGGTGTGAAGCCACTTACCGAAGGACTTAGCAAGAACGAATGACAGGAGATACCTATTGACCTTTGTTTTGAAAAAATTAAATTTAAAAGCAGGGGGAAAACAAATAGCTGGAATAGTTTCACATGTCTGCGGTTCTTTGAACCTGCATGGAACGATAATATAAATAATCTGTATATCTATAAAGTTGAGTTTGTTTTCTCGCTCCGACATTGATATTAAAAGCCTACTTTTTCTATTTACAAACTATTAAAACGAACTTTTTAATATACTCAGCCATGAACATGCAAGCGATTACATCGATTTTAATTATTTTGCATATTTCTTTGGTAAACGAGTGTTAATTAATTAATCATTTTTTATAGGTTCTCATTAGATGCTTTGTTTCATTTCATTATTATGCATAGTTTCTACATTCTGAAAAATTGCATAGAATTTAAGATGAAAACCTTGTAGCGCACGGATATATAATATATATATATATATATATATATAATGTGTGTATATATATATATATATTATATATATATATATATATATATATATATAATGTGTGTATATATATATTATATATATATATATAATGTGTATATATATATAATGTGTGTATATATATATATATATTTCCACAGTCAAATAACGTCGCAGCCTACAAGAGCCATAACAGCCAACAAACCGGAAGTCTAAGACTTTAGTTTCGCCCTCATTTAGGCTCGTAAGTTAGATATATCATGGCTATTGTAGGCTGCGACGTTATTTGGCTGCGAAAATAATTATATAATCTCTGACTTTCTGAAATATATATATATATATGTGTGTGTGTGTGTGTGTGTGTGTAGTCATCCACATACAGTACTGTTTCGCTGTTTCACAGCTCATCAGTGCGGCTAGACAGGCAACTACGTCAAGCCAGAATTGAAACCTGACCGCCTGTACGACAGTCAAGACTCCTAACCATTACGCTAATCGGTGGCTGCTGTACGAGTCGTAAATAAACGATGTTTTGTATATGTATATATATATATATATATATATATATATATATATATATATATATATATATATATATATGTGTGTGTGTGTGTGTGTGTGTGTGTGTGCGAAAATCTCTACCAAAATCTCTACCAAACTTCTTTCTGAATATTTTGTCTACAGAGTTAAAAATTGATATATAGGGTATTTGGACATCAAGCACACTTTCGATTTGGTTTTTACCTAGCAACAATTCTTGCTTAGAGGTCAAAATTGCAAACAAAACAATTGCTATTTTTAGGAATAGTCGATTAAACCTGCTTTCATCTACGTTCATAGGTTAAACAGGATTATTTTTTAAAAATTATATGGGTATAGACGTGGCTCAGAAGCTAATGAACGAGTGTTGAGAGTTGTATGCTTTTCTTTCGAATCTAGCTGATGGCAACCAAGTCGATTATATTTTTAAAGTTTTGATCTCACTACTATATATTAGGGTTAATAATTGATAATAATAAATGCGTAATCTGCAAGAATTCAAATATATTTAAGCGTATCTTACGACTGCGAAACGCCGGGCTACGCTTGCCAGCCTGTTAGTAATTTATAGATGTGTGGGTAACATATAGCGTTAAAATAAACTAAAAATAGAAAAGTAGCCAAGAAGCAAAATACTACTGAATTATAATAGTATCGTGTCTCTAATTATTATCAACGTATCAAATTATTATTATCGGTGCTTGTGTTATGTTGATTAATCGGACTATTCTTCTTATCTTGGGCAGTATTAGCACAACGTTTCGCTCGCTGTAACCTGCGGCCTTCTTCGGGTGTCTTTCACGAAAAACACTCGTCTAGCCCAAACCACTATCAATAATTTCCCACACTCTTTATCTGTGCCTAAACCTAAACGTACATTCCATGAACAAAGCTTCTTTCTTAGAACTGCGCGCCTGTAGAACTCTCTTCCGATTGCCTGCTTTCCAGCTGACTACAATCTGATTGTCTTCAAGTCCAACGTAAACAAATTCTTGATGAACCGCCCCCCCTCCCAAGTAATCCCATTTACAAAATTCCCACTGCTTATATTTACTACGCTATAATCACATTGACTAATGTGTACCCATTAACCTTTATCCTCGAGTGGCCTCTTGGCCTTGATAAGTGGTGATTCCTGTGTAAAAATAAAAAAGATCTCAACCCTCTTTTCCTTAGATGGAAAAGAAGTATGTTCTCAACACCCGAAGAAGGTCGGAGGTTGCAGCGACCGAAACGTTGTGCTAATAACACCCACGATGAAAATAATAGTCCGATTAATTAACATAACACAAGCATTGACATCGCATCTCCAAAATTGTATTATTATCGGTACTTAAAGTTTATATTCTATCAATTTATCGGCACAGCATTCATGCTGAAATAGTTTCCTCAGTTTTGGGATTGGGTTATGTTTGGGAAAATCCACTTTAATTCTTCTAATTTGTCGTAAATTGTAATTAACTGAACAAATCATCCATCTTCCTACCTTTCACTTTGTCACCTTTTAACTACTCTCTGATAGTTTTTCATGTCTCTATGAGTATTTAGAGTTGTTTATCAGATAACTTACAAAGGTTGGTCACGCACACCATAAACACACATGTAAAGTAGACAGCAATACTATATGACCCTTACTTCTATATTATCCATAAAGATAATATAGAAGTGAAAGAAATTATTTGTTTTAGCAAGTGAGATTTTTTATGCATTTCTCTTTACTTCCGTCGAAGTTCTAAAAAATCAAGGAGCCCCTTTCCTAGAGCTAACCCTTGATCTCTATATGAGATGCATAGATATTCATGCATATTTCATTGCAGTTCACTTTTATCTCTCAAACATCGAGTTCCTATTTACAATGCCTCCCGACGGTACAGAGTTAGACACCAGGGTCGTTTTTTAACGAGGAGAAAAGGAACAAAAATTAAAAATTGTCTCAGTCGTGAAGGATTTCTCCTCCACTGACAGAGAACAAAAAAAGTTGAAGTGCAGTATCTGAAGAACAGATACTATATTTTGATCTTAGTAAAGAAGTTAGTAATATTAATTTTCCTCTCACTTATTGGCCAGTTAATTATGTTTTAGCATATCTTTCTCTTGGTCTTACTGGATTCTAAGATAAGAATTTATCTAGTCTGGTCGAGTATCCAGCTTAGTATTGTTACTACAGACAACATCACTTAGAGAAAATGTGCCAATCTTTGTATAAGCCAGTGTAGGGTAACAATACTGTGGGGGATTTCATTTTTGCTTCGAATACGATGTTATTTTGCATATTTAGTCAGGATTGACTTGTAGGAGGAAGTATCCTCATACCCGGTTGTTATTGACAAACTCCTGTACAGATGTTGTATAGGGCGGTGGGAGATATTAAAACAGTTATATTGTATTGAGAGTGTAGGGAAACGTGCGACTTGCCTAACTAGCACGTGTGCATAATTCAACGGGTCGGTCGTGGAATGAAATGAATGAAGAAGAAAGAAACAAAAATGGCTGCCTTATCTCTTTATATGCCTGCAATGTGACCACCCGATATGCAAATGAGATGCCCCTGGTTGGAGATAAAAGAGGGTTGATTTTTTAGAGGGACGTTCATTTTGAAGTTGGATTTCGAAGAAATAAGTTGAATTAGCAGAAGTTCGTTTGGAGTTGAGAGAAGGTGCGTTACGTATACAGAAGTTTGGAAGTTGGAAGTTTGGACAACAGTGTCAACCTTACCCAGAAAATTATTGGTGTGACGGGCGGAAGAAATAACACTCAAGTTATTAATTGTATTGAGAGGTGCGGTGATATTTTCTTATAACGTCAGTTATAAGCGTACAAATTGCATGTATGTTTGTTTAACCAGAGGATATGACATCGACGTATAAACTGAGTCATGTTGTATCAGATAGTTATCACACGGGTATATATTACAGTTCATATTTACATAAGGTATCATCTTTTTATAAGAATAATAATATATGGTTCATACTTTTCTTTCTTCAAGAGTTTTATCTTCACTGCTCAGCTCCGTGATGAAACATGAAATGACCAACATCATAACCAATTGAGACCTCTGTTCTTCCTTCTTTTGTGAAACCACAGAACATCACTTTATATTTCTAAAATATGATTTTTTTTCAGTTGTCTCAATGGTCTTCACTGGAGTCTGCATTTAGTCTACATGCTTATTCTTTACAGCCTTGCTTCCTGGTTTGAAGTACGTCTATTCACTTGCGTGACTAAAATCCATCTCTAAACTTCCCGATCTCTTGACCTCAGTTTCGTTACGTCATCATTCAAAAAGTACACGTATCACTAACGTGTAACCTTTCCACGTCTGCCTGCCAGAGGTTATTTTGTTTATATTTACCCTAGCTAATTTATGTAAACATCTTCAGCTAAAACCCATTGCTACACTTTATTCTATAAACAATACATAACTCCCAATATAAATTATTTTAAGAATATCATTGAATAGATAGATAAATAGATAAATAGACCAATAGATCAATAATAACTAATTAACTTTTAGCAATGTTATTATCTAACACAGATAGACCTTAGAGAACAGTGTCAAGTAGGCATTCAAGTTCTCTCCAATAGGCATTCAAGTTCTCTAACAGTTTATAAAATGTCAAATGAAATCAAAGGGTAACAAACAATGGCTGTAACCCAACTCGATGTTGGAGGTCCATATAGCATAATATTTCAGGAAATATCCCTTCTTCAGATACGGATTTTGAACTCTTGTTTTAAAACGTTTAGATGATAACTTAAATAATCCGCATCTGGAAAAGAGATTTTCCGAAAATATTATGTTATACAAACCTCAGCATCGAGTGATATTGAGAACTAGTAAAGTTTGTAATAAAAATAATATCATAAGAATGGAACATTATTTTTCCTATACAATAAAATGTATCGTTAGGTTTATGTATTGAAAGAATAGTGGTCTAGTCAAGAAGTTTATAGTATTGATTGAGGGATATCGTCGCCTGGCGTCGGTGCTACACAGAAGAATTAAGGGTATAAAAATCTTGAAGTTGTGGAGAACAATAGAGGATTCATAGAATTATTCAAGAATGAAAAGCATCAAATAAAAATCAATTGTGATCCAATTCTAAACGTGAAAAAGGTTCATCCTTTTTTTCTGCTGACAAGGAATTGTCAGCCATCTTCCAAATTGAATTCATAAAAGATTTCTACAGAATTGCAAGTAAAATCTCTGGTAATTCCATGCGAGTTTTTTTTGTTTTTGCAAAATAAAAATAATAAATAAAAACTAACAAAAAAATATGCTGAAACGTTGCATTAAGGATTTCTTCTGATGTATTTTTTTTTTAGAAATGTTTTTTTTCGGTTATTTTGGAAAATCTTTTTCCGTTTATTTTTTAGCCTTGATTCCACAGAGACTTATGCCAGGATTTCGTTTTTCTTTCTCCTTTGCTTAATTTTTATTCGATTTCTTCATTGTCCAAGCATCCCTTGTTTTGATTCTCGTCTTCATTCCCCCTCCCCCACCATTCTTTCTAGATCTTTCTGTCTTTCTTCTTTCTGTTCCTTTCTTTTGTCATGACAACCAATCCTTTTCATTTGAGAGATTGTAATTTGAAACCGCCGGTTCCTTGCTATCGCCTCCTTTTAGTCTAATTCCAAGAGATGAAGATGGTCTTGGGGGAAAGATGTTGGGGTTGCTAAAGATTTCTTTTTCTTTTTTTTTTTTTTTTGATGGGGGCGGAAGAATAAAGAAGGGTTGAACTGGATGGATTTTTTTTTCCAAAGGACCAGCTTTTGTCTTCCGGGGAAAGATCCATCTGGACATTGAAATCCAAGTCATTCCAACATTACACGATTCCTTTGGGACTGCTAAATAAATAAACTCGTATAAAAACAAGAAAAGATGACAAGAGTTGAGTTGAACGTCATGAAAGTAAAACCCAGATAAATCTAAAAGTTATAAGCTGCCAGATTTTTAAAGATTTTATCGGAAATTGTGATCAGGACCAAGACTAAGAATCACAGAGGGGGTGGGGGGCAATTAGAAAATTGATTGGCGGCGCCCCTACTCTACGCAGTAAAATTTATTAAAGTTTACATTTTATATTAAAAAAAACATGGAAAAAAAAACACAAATTTATGAATAAACATTAAATACTCATTATATATAAAAATTTGAAAAGTGATAGGAAACATGTTTTTTTTCCTGAATATTTTGAGATGACGATTAATAATTTGGATTATTTGAACTGCTGCTCTCATCTTGAGTGTTATTTGCACAACGTTTCGGGCGATGTAACTTCCGATCTTCTTCGGGTGCATCTTATCTGCAAGGACCAATGGCGTAACGGATGAATTACTGAGAAAAAAATTAGTTGTAAGTTACCCTCTTCTGGAGGTTGAACGTTCAATCCTCAATGTGGAGGTTATTAAGAATACAAATGCAAATTACTTAAGACTTCGATCTGATTATGACAGATGGGACGAGAGCATGCTACTCTCGTGGATGACATAAGGGGTTCCCTTCGAAATTCCGTGTATATTCCAGATTTCGACAGAAAGATTCCTGAGTCCGACAAGATACACTCGAAGAAGATCGGACCTTACATTGGCCGAAAAACTTTGATAATAACATTCAAGAAAACAGTAGTCTGAATATCTGAATAACCCAAAGAGCAAAGTGTAGTATCTGTTCTAATACTACATTTCACCTTTTCTAACCTCGACTAATGGGGGAGAAATCTTTCTAGATTGAGGTAATTTTTTTGTTCCTATCCAGAGTGCCCCTTTTGGGTGAGCTGAATTTACCCTCACATTGAAAACCAACCTTTTGTCCAGCTCTGCCCTCGTGGGGAGGCAATTAAGTAGGAACAAAAACCGTGTTATTGTTTTACTTTTAATATAAAGAAAGACATATTATTTACCTCCTTGCCAAGAAGTTCGGCACAAGGTTAGGTGTTGTTTTAACATGCAAGCGCACTTGTATAAGCGCACTCGCCACTACATAAAAATGCTTGAGCAGCCTCACTGGCATTCCTCAGTGAAAGTGCCCCAGGCAATTAGCAATAAACTAACTCCTTCTCAGAGAAAAAGGAAAGCCTGGGAGAGTGAACCTCCTAGGATTAAACTGAACCATACCTCATTTCAACAGCAACACAGTTCCTTTGACTTTTGTTTAGGAGCAAAGTGTAGTGTCTGTATTGTTGCTACACTTCATTTTTTCTGCCCCCGGTTAAGGGAGAAAGAGTACCTTATGCTGACCCTGCGCTCGTGGGAAGGTAACTAAATAACAACAAAACTATTGCAGGACTGATTTGTATAATACTTCGGTGGTTACAGAGATGCTCTGGATTGAAATAAAAAAGAAAAGGATACTTATTTACAATTATACTTAATTAAAAAAAAAAACAACAAAAATACAGAAAAAATTTTATGATGTACAAGATGTCATATTCCAAAAATCACGTAAATAGAGCAAGTAGTTTTTTGGGTTTAGAAAACCATTTTTCCGATTTTTAGTGATTTTAAGAGTAAATTGTAATATTTATAAAGCTGCTTTTGATCTCAATATTTCGAATTGATTTGCCCACTATTGAATTTTAACACATTCTATAAAAGTATGACCGCTTCCGGGTCTCTTTTGACGCTAGTCATAGTTTGATTTATTTTAGTTAAAAAAAGTTTTTCTTAGTAAAAAATAGTTGGATTTTCTTAGTTAAAAATAGTTGGATTTTCTTAGTTTTTATCTAAGAAAATCAAACTCTTTTTTAACTAATCAAACTTTTTTTTCAAACGTTTCATTTTCTAAGTTAAAAAGTTTGATTATCTCAGTTAAAAAGTTTGACTTTCCCAGTTAAAAAGTTTGACTTTCTCAATTAAAAAGTTTGATTTTCTTAAAAGTTTTGTTTTTTATTTTAAAAAAGTTTGATTTTTTTCGTTAAAAAAAGTTTAATACATTAGTTAAAGGTTTTATTTTCTTAGTTAAAAAAGGTCGATTTTTTTTTAGTTAAAAAATGTTTCATTTTCTTAGTTGAAAAAACTACTTGATCAACTGACGTGATTTTTGAAACCTGGCATCTTCGTACTATAACGAGTACTTATATCATAAAGATTTGTCTGTATTTTGTGTACTTTTGTTATTTCTATCTGATTATAAAACGGTCATTTTAAAGTTCAATGTAAATAAATTCTTGTGAATCTGTCTTATGTATTAATTAGCATCTGCCTAATCTGTACCATTACCAATGTTTGTAGCGATCTCTCATCGGCCACCTGACGCTCATTAATTCTTATTTTGGAGTAGCTTCTGGGCTTTGATGTGATGACTTTTTAGTATTTAGACAATTAGCAACTTCCGATCAATAAATCGTTTGCATTAGACGTTCTATACCTTTTCCAGTTCAACAGTGGAATAGTTCGGTTCATAATGGGAATAGTTCAGTTCAAAATGGAAAAATTATTATAAGTATAAATATAAAAAATATTTTTAGAATTCTTTTAGCAATAAAATTGTTATAATATAAAAAAAAAATTCTTCAAGTTATTTATTAGAACACAACATCTTCTAATGCTACAGCTGCAGGAATTTTAGATTGAATTCCAGCTATGAAACGATTGCATACTTCGGGTGTAACCCTTCACAATTCTTCCTCAATTAATGAAGTCAAAGCTCTTGCCCTTTGTTCAGTAATTGACAAACCATCTCTTTCTCTCTATTGCAAGAATACTCACACTTTTAGCAGCCAATTTCTGCTTGGCGTAAGCTTTGATTAAAGACTATACTTGTTCAATTGGATTAAACATTGGACTGTATGATCCCAACCTAAGCACTTCACATCCTAGAAATTCTTTTTCACTAAAAAATTCTTCAATGTTTGAGTGACATGGAGCATTGTCAACAACCATCACAACTGGACCCCCCCCCCCATATTGTCTCTTTGCAGCTCTCAAACATTTTCGCATCCAAGATCCTCTTTGAATTGCATGTTACACGAGGCCATGGGGACCAATACATCCAATACCGTGAATATTGACACCTGAGTATCGGCTGAAACTACGTTACATCGCCTACCCTTTAGAGAACGCCCATCTCTCCTCGAAATATGAACATTAAGGTTCGTTTCATTCATAAATATAATGGGGTTTCCAGTTGATCAATAATTTTGAAAAAAATAAACTACATTTATTTTTATTCTCAATTGAATTTGCCCTCTAAGGCACAAATCTTACAGCTTTAAGCATGTTAGTCATCATATCTAGATGCTTTGCTACTCTAGATTTGGACAATCTAAACCTAAGATCATATTTAATGTGATCCTATGATTTTCATCCACTAGTGCTCGAATAAAATCCAAATGCACCTCTTTGACCTTACAATTTCTAGGCCCTCCTCTTGTATCAGGTTGATTTCCCTTACTAATCCAGCGAAAGAGGGTGGTTTTCGGAATAGAAAGATTTTCTGCTAGGGCTTTCCAATTTCCATCCATCTCATATACCTCTAAGATATATGCTTTTGTACTTCTGTTATCGCGGTTTTCAGTTGACCTAACCTTTAGGCTAAAAAAATTTAACAAATCAATACGTTGTTGTAGCACCAAACATATTTATGCATTCAAATTTTTTATTTTAAATTTCTTATTTTGAACTGAACTTTTCCCATTTTGAAATGGAAAAGGTATAGTTCGGCATTAAATTAAAAGTGTTGTTATATTGTCAAATAGACAAATAAAAAATGGGCTTAACACAAGGTCGTGTGTGTGTGTGTGTGTGTGTGTGTGTGTGGGTGTGTGTGTGTGTGTGTGTGTCTTAAGTGATGTTGAAGCTAGAAAAAAACAATTCATAGAACAGTGACTTTCCAGGATTTTAACAAGATCGACCACGGTCAATACTTTTGATTTTCTATTAAGGAATCAGGTTACCTCCCTTTAAGATACTCACTTATGTAATTACTGGAGAGCTATAGGTTACTTCAAGAGGTGGAAATGATAACAACTCTAACAACAAATGCCAATCGAGGACTGAAATGGTAATTGCAATAATGTTAACTACTTACCGCTTCCTGTGGATCTGATCTTATTCACCCATTAGCGCCTCTCCTCTTCAATTTGATACAATAGACATCCCTGTTGAACATGCAAATTCAATCACAGCTGCCAGCTTCGTGTCAACGGCATCCATGAGAGTGTAAGGTATGTGTTGGGCAGAGGTTGGAGATGCTTTCCAAGGAATACCTAGTCAGTTGCACACGTGTTCTTTCGAATCGCCTGATTTATTCTCTTCTTTCCTTTGTTTCAGCTCGTCTGACTCGGTAGTCTAAGTGGTCTTCGTTAATCTGCTGTTCAGATATTTCCTTATAATAAAGTAACTTCTTTCACAAGAAGTTCAGGAAAATAAAACTCTACTTCCTGGTGACTGTTTTTCTTTTATAGTCTTAGTTTTTATTGGTAGGGTGCCAAAAAAAATCTAATTTAGTTGTCTTTTCCCTACTTTATTCTTCTCTGAGCCATCTCTTGATATTATTCTGTTTAAGTATGCGGCCATCAAAGGTAATCTGAATCTTTCATTTGCTGAAGAAGAATCTGATTAAGTTTATGATCGGTCATTAGTCTCCTGGTTATTAGTGTCCCAAGCATAATAGTCCTAGGTCTTAAGTAGCCTAGGTTTTTAGTGTACTTTTTCATTTGTGTGCCGATAATATAGGTTTTAACCTCAACGTAAGACATAATAGTGACACTCCAGCCTGAAATAAAAGTTCATACCAACCACCACTGTTTTGCTCATGGTAAAAAATGTGAGAGAAATCTTAGTCCCATTTATTACATTCAGATTTACAATACATGTACCATCGTTAAAAAGCGGACATGCAAATATAATTTAAAACGATTCCATACAAAGCTGTCAAGCAATAAAATATATATCTTCGTATAAATAAAAATAGTACATGGGAATAAGATTTAAAACGATCTCATACCATGCTGTCAAGTAATAAAATTTATATTTTCGTCAAAATAGAGAAAGTACGGCAAATACAATTTAAGACGATTCCATACCATGCTGTCAAATGAAAAGGTACACTAAAGACCTAGGACACTTAAGACCGTTCGTTACACTAATACCAGAATACTAGTGATCTGGATCTGATTAAATTAAACACTCGTCCAGTAATACAGTATGAAATTATTTTCATGAGAAGACCTTAATGCTAGACCTTGTTAAAAGTTTTTGATGTATTAAGCATTACCGTCGTAGTTTTATCTGTCATACAGTGCGTGGTATGCACATTCAGAGTAGTACGATTTGCAAAAATCCATCTTGTTATCAGAAAGAAGTTTTACATTTAGGATGCGGTGGACTATGGTTGGATTACTTAATGGTTACAAAGATTTGGGTAAAGAGCAGAACGATACTGTTTGAGCAATAATTTTGTTAGTCCGTTTTTTTTTTCACCAGAATTCTTGAACACTGGTACCACAGAGCCAATTGTAAGGGAAGCATGATTCGCCAAGACATTTGTGAGGGAGTTAATCATTATGAATTTAGAAATACAGATGCTAGGCGTGAGGATTGCAATGTGGGATATCCAGTAATTTCGGAGAAACGTTATATGATTCAAATTCTATACATCTCCAAATATTTATTCCTGCTGTTTGATTAAGTTGCTTTATATGGTGCCCGGAAAACTCGTCTCCAGAAAACCCGTATCCGGAAAACTTGTACCCGGAAAAATCCCCCCTCTTTTTGCTAGGTAGGAAAACTGGTCCCTTATTGAATAAATATCGATTGAAAACACATTTTATTACCGTTCTTGAAGGAGATATTGTCTTTAAAAGAGAATACACATCCCATAATATTTTTTTTAAATTCGCTTTGTATTATAGCATATGAACCCCTTTTTGTGTTCAGCTATTTTGGTAAAACCTTTTTATACTTTAAGTTCTTTATATCTTCAAATATGTATTCAGGGTGTTTAATTTGGTTGTGTTGTAGAGAAAAAATTGTTGTTTTTGTTTTTGCACAACATGGTTGAGTTTTGAAAAGAAAAGGGAAAAGCTAATAACAACAATGTTTAGTGCCTTCAAATCAGGAAGCCAACATCTTTTGACAATAGTTATTGCGTCTTAATTAATAATATTTCCCAAATGTTAGTTTTGTGAGTATTTGAAAAGACTTTTATGCCAACGTAGCTGCACATATAATTGTGAAGCAAGAGTTGCGCAATCACAACCACATCCGTCCTGAACTGGCATTGCTTGATTCCCGCGGCAAGGAGAAATCCAAAGCGACTGAGAACAATGCCGAGATAACCAGAGAACACATACATCACTGGCATTCCTAAATGGTCACCCTTTATAGTACTGACTAGGCTCAACTTTGCTTTACTTCAGTGATGTCATGATGCACCAAGATTTTCAAATTATTTTAAATGCGCCTTTACTACTTTATCTCTGCGAATTCATTTAGATTAATAAGGACATCTAAAGTGGGGAGTTGTGCAGCGAGACGGGCAAAAACATCCTATTTGAAAATTCACATGCAGCAAATTGGCATTGAATTTTATCCATAGTTATTAGACACAAATTAAAAAAGATTCTTTGAATTTCAATTTCTTTTATTAAGACTCCTTAAGCTTGATCCTTTAATTTTAGATGTTTTCAAGAATCAAAAAATTGCTTTTAGATAAATTTTGATCGAAATTGGAATAAAAATTCTAGACATAATGTTTAGAATCGTTATATTGTGATTTTAATCTTTGTACGGTGAAATAGAGCGTGGATGCAAATGCATACGAAATGTGAAATGACGTCACCGTATAAAAATGACGTCACCATATAAAAAAGAATGTGTGCAACAGAGAGAAGGATCATGCTCAAGAGCACGTCTAAGAGGACTTTTGAGAGGACAGAAGTCAGAGAGCAAGAGCAGGATCACGTTTTATTCAGGAAACTATCCGAAAATAAATGTCGTTACAGATAAAAAGGAGTCGAGTTATTACTTGTCCTATTTTCCTTGCGACATAGATTGAATACGTGTGGGCCGCGTGTATAAACGTGTGGGTAACGTTACAAGGTAACATACATGGCATCCATTCATTCTTGAAACAATGGTTACCTCCTGTAAGAGCGACTGCATGTGTAATTGTGAACCAAGGGCTTTGCAATCTCCTGAATTTCTTGATTCCAGTGACAAGGAGAAATCCAGAACTACTGAAAACAATACTGAGATATATGGAGGACGCATACAGTACCTGGTATTTCAAAATTGTCACCCATTTTTTTCATCGTTTTGACTCTTGAGTATATATCCATTAACATCTTAGATGTTTTTATATAGACTGAAGTGGTTCTCGGTCGATTGACTGTGTCTTACTGTATCGGATATATGCTTGAGAGTCAAAAGAGTGAAAAGAATATGCTGTTGTCACATCCCTAATAATGAGACATAAAAATGGTCCAAAACTTCTCGGTTCAGGGATTGAAACATCACTCCTTTTTTTTTTTACATAGGAATCACTATTTATCAAGGCCCGGAGGCCACTCGAGGATAAGGGTTAATAGGTATACATTAGTTATTGTGATTATAGTGTAGTAAGCATAAGTAGTAGGAATTTTGTAAATTAGATTACTTAGAGGGACGGTTCATCAAGAACTTGTTTACGTTGGACTTGAAGACAATCAGATTGTAGTCAGCAGGCAACCGGAAGAGAATCAAACAGGCGTGCAGTTCTAAGAAAGAAGCTTTGTTCATAGAATCTACGTTTAGGCTTAGCCACGGATAAAGAGTGGGAGAAATTATTCATTGTGGTTTTGGCTAGACGAGTGTTTTTCATGAAAGTCTGGCGAGGGGGGACAATAGATTGAAGTTCAGATGAGCACTTGCCATGAAAATAACGATAAAGCCAAGAGAGGCTCACAACGTCTCTTCTGTGGGAAAGAGGTTGGAGGGAAGAGAAAAGGGCATCCTCCACTAAGCTACGAAGGCTGTTTGGAACTCTATCAAGGCAGGATAAGCTGTTTATAGCAGCTCCTGCCCAGATGTGGCAACAGTGCTCCATCGTTGGCCGAACCTGGTTTTATATAGGTAGAGAATTGCATCAGGGGTGATATATCTACCGGATCGGTAGAAGGATCCCACCATTTTTCCAGCGACTTTGGAAATGGATTTTATATATGTGTTCCATTTCAGATCGGGAGTAAAGGTCAAGCCCAGAGGCTTGTCAAAACATGAAGCCTCCCCAAGACGAGAGCATATTAACACTAATTTATTATTTCTTAAAATAGATAACTCATTTTAGTACTGACCAACCTCAACGTCGCTTAACTTAGTAAACCGATGTCTGTGTGTATGATGTATAAGCAGACATAAAAGTTATGCAAAATTTTCTGTTCGGGGGAATTCATTTTAGTCGCTCTGGAACGGGTATTCTTCTAGTATATTTTATAAATTTGACTTGTACTTATTCATAGTCAGAGCGAGAAAGACGGGTGGATGGGTGGTAGAAAACGAGAGAAAGCGAACAGGGGGAGGGGGATAAAAGGAAAAGGAGGAAGAGAGAGAGAGAGGGGGGAAGAGGGGGAAGAGAGAGAGAGAGAGACGCTCGTACAATACATGCTGTCATGTGATTCCGGACACCAACATTATTATCTGCTTCAGTGAATGATGTCATTAACTTACAACAACCAATCGTTGTGACATCTTTCAGATTGTGGCAGTTTATTAACGACGTAGGAAAAAAACTACCGTTCCTCTTTGACACATGAAAATGGTGGCAGGTAAAAGACATGGCAGAAGTTCTTTGGCACTCAAAGAGTTAATAGGCCATAACTAAAAACCCAGCTACCATGACTCGTGTAGTGGCTATAAGTAGGCACTAGTTGAAGTACACGCCTGCTACCAATTTTCCAAGAGATTAGATAACTCTCTTAAAGAGTTCAGACACAAGATCATGCGCGGATTTGATGAAAGTGTTTCTGTGGAACGAACTAGATTCGAACTTGTCACACCCAGGTTTTCAGTACTTAGTAACTGTCATCATCCCCTTGTATGGTTCGCGATATATATATATATATATATATATATATATATATATAAATAAAATAAAAATTACAATTACTTAATCTTAACACCGAAACTCATAGCCGCTATCATAAACCTAACCTTACGCTTTTATACGTCTATAAATCTTCTAACCACCCCAGCTCAATTATAAAATCTATAGTACCATCCATCTTTAGAAGAATTTCTGCTCTTTCTGTTGATAAAAAACTTTTAATCAAAATGCTACTTTCGTCAATAATGCCTTAAGCAACTCAGGACACAAGGAAAAGATTAAATACAACCATAATGCTCCTCCTGCAGGCCACCTTAAATCTGTAATCACACACAATATGACTCGTAAGAAACCAGTTCAAATAACAAGATCTTCCGCTATCAATAACAATAAATCAGTCTACATATATAATCCAAACCAAAATACTAATCGCAATACCTCTAACCCACCCAGTCGCATCAGGAGAAAGAAAAATATTTTGGTTTAATCCTCCATTTAGCGTAAATGTCAAAACTAATATACCTAAGGAATTCTTCAACATTGTACAAAACTCTTTCACATACCTACACAGATGTAGTTCTATTTTTAATAAAAACTCAATCAAGATTTCTTATTCAACAATGCCTTATTTAGCACAAAGAATCTTAACATCTAATAACAAAACAATTAAATCAGCCCAAAAATCCCTTTCTCAATTAAACCCAAAACTAAGTGTAATTGTAATAACAAACATTTTGCCCACTCAATAATGATTGCATCCATAAAGATGCTATATATTCATGCACAATTACTGAGCTCCCACGCAATCCTCCCATAACAGACACTAATATTTCGTCTTCAAGTTATCCTTCTTCCCATCCTTCATCTGATATAGTTGCTAATACAATATACCACTCGAGCAGCCCCTCCATCTACAATCATACAACTAGCAATAATAATAATGATAATAATAATTATAATGAGAATAATAATATTTCTCCTAACAGCCATCCTAACACGAACAACATTCATTATCCCCTCCAAAATAGTCCTCATACAATCATTGTCCCACCCTTTGTTGAACACTATGAACAAAATTCAAACTATTTAACTGATACAAATTAGCAAATTAATATTAATATCAGACCTCGAGCTTTTAATAAAGTACATACATATATCGGCGCTACTTCAACATTAATTAAGAAAAGAATATCAAATCACATTTCTTCTTTTAACAACCATAGGAACTTCTCTAACCACTTTAATGAAAAAACTTAGCTCTAATAATACCCCCTTCTCAATCAAATGGACTATCATAAAAAAGTTAAGTCTAATACTCCAGGCTCTAAGTCCTGTCGCTTCTGCACAACCGAAGCTATAACTATAATTACTTCCCCTCAGAGTAACAATATAATAAATTCTAAAAACGAACTGATCTCTTTCTGTAAACATAAGTCAAAATTTAATTATGGTAATTTTGAAATGACATAGTTATTACTTTAACCTTTCAGATAGATATATAAGTTTTCTTTAACTTTATCGTTTTTTCTACATACTTTCTTAATACTTTATAACTTAATAATCCTTTATTTTAATTCTTTATTTCTTCTGTGCTGGCCGGCTTTTTTTGTTGTTTTTTTTTATCTGCAATTTTTTATCTGCATTTCCGTTTTAGTCTTTAAATATTCCTATCCATCTAATATATCAATCTACCCACACATTCATATCCTGTATATATATTTACGTATATTTTACTATATGCATTTACTTAATACTTACTTGCTTTATCCTGAATTTGCAGATACCGGCCATTCTCTCCCCTTAAAAAATGTTTTTTGTTTTATATTTTATTTTTATTTTTTATTTATTTATTTATTTTTTATTTTTTTAAATTTATTTTTTATTTATTTATATATTTCCATTTAGTGTCTTTTAACAACTCTTGCTGACATTTTCTTAAGTAATAACCTGTATATTTCAGTTGACCTATTTTTTGCCCTGCATTTTTTTGCCTTTTAGCATCTTTTTGTCTGGGTCATGTTTACATTTGCTTTTCTACTTTATATTTAATTCTATCACCATTTAATTTTTTTCCTATTCTTCTTCCCTGATCTTCCCCCCTTCTTCTTCCCTGATCTTTTTTATTTACATTATGTCTTGGCAGCCGTGTGAAAAGCATATCTTATTTTTCTTTTATTAATATTATTGGAATCTTTCCCCTTTTTCTTGTACATATTTGTGAATTATTCCATGGATTTCGGCCTTTTGGAATATTTTGGACCATCTTCTAATTACGTGATTTCCTTGGATCTTACTTGTGCAAATGGAAATTCAATTAACTTTCTTGGAGTTATATTTTTAGATTTTACCGTCATTGGATTATTCACCGTTCACCAGGCTATCCATTCACATGTAATCACCTTTTTCTTCACCATATTCCCTCTGCTTCATTTTTGTTATCAAGTAAGATATTTGACTTACTTGCAGTTTCATCAAATACTTTTGCATGCAAAATCCGATCCCGCATTTTGCTAATTCCTACCCTCTGATGAGAAGGAAAGTATTTCTTCGAAACACCGCGGATTAAGGACTATCCACTTATCAAGTGTTTCCTTTTCAGATTAAATATGTTTTTAACTCTTTTTCAACGTGTTTTTTAACATGTTTTATTAACTGTTTGCTTATATATATATATATATATATATATATATATATATATATATATATATATATATATATATATATATTAATTAGCAGGCCGTTCGGCATTGCCCGGTCGTAAAATACGCTTAATATGATATTTTGATAATGCAGATTTCGTATTTATTATATTATTTAGACTCAATACATAGTAATCATTTAAAAAGTTTTCATAATAATGACTCGTGCGCCACCACCAAGAATCGAAATCAAAACGTTTAGCTTACGATTTACTTTTTCCTTTGATGTTAATGCATGGTCTATGAAGACATGTTTGCTGCAATGCTAAAAATGAAAACATTAAGTGAAGCATGCATATTCGTAATGCCGTCCGTCGACCTTCACCTGGTAAATTCCATTTTTTTTTTAATGTTCACACTTTTGCACCGATTTTCCCGGCTCAAATACAATTATAAAGTTCTGTCTGGGTTCGAATACCCTACATATTAAGTTTCATGTCTGTAAACCAAAAACTGACAGAGGAGTTTGGTAGGCAAAATTTTTAAAACAAATATGTATATACGCATACATAAATATGTATATAAAGAGGTCTGTGTTTACTATAACCTGTTTATGCAAATATTACGCAAGTATAAATCATGTAAAATATCTGCATGAATATAATTACACGTAATATTTAACTAAAGATTATTATCATAGAACCACCCCCCAAAAAATAATAGGGAAATAATTAAAATGAATGTTTAAAAGAATATGAAGGTTAGCGAGATTTTATATATAGTGATATATCTATATCTATATAATACTAAAACTCTATGGATCTTGTATGTTTGCAATCAGATTTCCAGTTTTCAACATCCGGTTGCGCATGCGTAAATAGCAACGTCTTCAATCCGTTATTCCAATTCCGGAATTTTTATATCGCTTTTAATACAAACAATTTCATTTAATTTGATCAAATAGTTTTTTGTTTTTTTTTAACGGCTAAAAACATTCAACTTCGTAAAGTCTGTCGCAGTTTCAAAAAAACTTCTCCCTTTTAAAAAACAAAAGTAAACAAACAAGAAAAACAACACTCATTATTAATAGAAGCAGCGGCGGTGAAAGAAAACATCTCTCACTTTCCCTCTAATAGATTTCAACACTCCTACTCCCTCTGTTTTCGTTACGTACGCGAGAAATCTTTAATTCATGTCATTATAAATAAATAATTTTATAACATCAACCGTAGTTTTTTGTTTTTTTTTAACGGCTAAAAACATTCAACTTCGTAAAGTCTGTCGCAGTTTCAAAAAAACTTCTCCCTTTTAAAAAACAAAAGTAAACAAACAAGAAAAACAACACTCATTATTAATAGAAGCAGCGGCGGTGAAAGAAAACACCTCTCACTTTCCCTCTAATAGATTTCAACACTCCTACTCCCTCTGTTTTCGTTACGTACGCGAGAAATCTTTAATTCATGTCATTATAAATAAATAATTTTATAAAATCAACCGTAGTTTTTTTTTTTTTAACGGCTAAAAACATTCAACTTTGTAAAGTCTGTCGCAGTTTCAAAAAAACTTCTCCCTTTTAAAAAACAAAAGTAAACAAACAAGAAAAACAACACTCATTATTAATAGAAGCAGCGGCGGTGAAAGAAAACACCTCTCACTTTCACTCTCATAGATTTCAACACTCCTACTCCCTCTGTTTTCGTTACGTACGCGAGAAATAGTTACGTGTATGTGTGAGAGAGAGAAAAAGGGAGCGATGTAAAACTGGATAGAGTTATCCCCCTTAACTAATGCAGACCTTTTTACTAGAGGGCGTTATTACAAAAAAATTTCTTTTTCTTCTTCCCATGTTTTTTAAAACGAGAATGCCAAGAGCGATAAGGGATCTGTTCATTGTGATACTTTTAAACACAGAATGTTCAAATCCTCTTGAGTTGTGGGAAAGATTTTCCAACTCCATGGCAATGGATTACTACAATGCAATGCAAATCCAAGTCAACAATCAGAACATGGTCAATAAAAATGCCATCAACAACACGTTGAGGTACATAAATGATAAACTTTGTGCTGCTGACAAATCACTGCAAGATTTTGGATTGCCTTTGCCTCAGAATTTACCTAATGTGATTCACATAAATAGAGCCATAATGGATGAGCAAAGTTACAATATAGCAGAGCAAATGACATATGTAAAGACACATCAACATTTATAAAATGACGAACAATCGATCATCTACAACTTTATATGCAGTTGCTTAAACACAGACTCTTCTTCATTGATTTTCATCGATGCTCCAGGAGGCACAGGAAAGACCTTCTTAATAAAACTTCTTCTTTCAAAAGTAAGGAGCTTAGGACAAATTGCACTGGCTGTAGCATCATCAGGTATTGCTGCAACATTGATGCCTGGTGGTCGCACTGCTCATTCCAGATTCAAGCTTCCTCTCAATGTAAGAGAAAATGATGTTTGTAATTTTGATAAACAATCAGAAACAGCCAACTTGATAAGGGCAGCAAAACTTATTATTTGGGACGAATGTCCAATGATAAGAAGGGAGAGTTTAGAGACCTTATTATTAACATACAAATTAAATATTTTACACAATGGGTACTGAATGTTTGCTTAAATTAAATGAAAAAAGTTACATTTTATTTTCATTTTCTATTTAAAAAGCCATTATTAACATGTGGAGAGTGTTTTTTTTTATTATTCTGTACTTTCAACTAACAATTTCATTTAAAAGATGATATATCAAAATTTGAATTTAACTATAATAAGGATTATGATACCTGTTCAGTGCATATTTACCTATAAGTATGACCAACCACTTATAATTCAGTAACTGTAATTTAAAAAAAAAATAACAATTATAATAAACAGAACGACTCATAGAAATCTATCTATATTCTTTTTTCATTTTAATATACTTTCATAGAAATGCTTCTGTTATGTAAAAAAAAAACTATTTTCTTTATGCCACAAGTGTCACGCTCATACATGAATTCCATAGCTAATATAACGTACTGACCCAACGGGTCACGGGTGGTCTAGTATATATATATATATATATATATATATATATATATATATATATATATGTACAGGGTTGAACGATAAAATTCTCGCCCTAAAGAAAACAACACTACAGCTTTATTTTTAAACTTTTATTAAGAAAACTAATTCAGGTAACTTGATTATGTGGTAGAGCTGACATCTATTCAATGTAGTAGCCTTCAGTTTCTATCACCACCTCTATATGGGTCCAGAACTGGGAGAATGGTTTTTCCCCGGCGGGAGCTCAGCGGATGGTGGTGATCAGGCTGGCTTTGGTGATGTGGGAGCTCATATTGGTAACCAAACGAAATCGTCCCGCGGGTTCAGGTCGGGGGAGGAGGGAGCAGTGAGAGGAGGGTAGAATGTCGTAACACTCCTGAAGCCAATTCCTGCTGCCTCACCCAGGGTCTGGCAGCTGTCACTTGATTGCGCTAGGGGATGACCACAGTCTTCAGCAAATCCAGGTACACTTTGGTGTTGACTTTCAAGCCGACTTTGAAGATTTGAGGTAGCGTGATATGGCCCTCACTTGAAATCACACCAAATACCATAGCCCTAACCGGAAACTTTTTTTATCACTCTGCGCATGTCTTTATTATTCGTGGCAATCCAGTAATACATTTTTAGAGAGTGCTGGCAGTTGTCCTGTTGTCATAACTTTGATCGGTGGAGAGCATGAGTTGTACATCGGCGCATCTTCGATCTCGCTTGTTGAACATTGTGTCACTTTCAAACATGATAGAATGCTCTTAAGATTTCTACACAACTGGCCAACTAGTAGATGGTCTGCAACATAAAAAGAAAACCGGTTTTCATCAAGCGGAAATGGAATCATACCGTCTTTTTTATGGCAACAATTTTATCGTTCCACACACACACACACACACACACACACACACTAATATATATATATATATATATATATATATATATATATATATATATAGAATAAACCACTGCTTAAAACTACAGTGGGTTATTCTATTGCTACTACCACAGATTCCTCCACTGACTCAAAGATTTAAATCTCCGTCTTCATCAGCAACTTAAGAACGTGCTTAAACAATAGCATGATAAGTAAAAAAAAAAAAAAAAAAGAAAAGAAAATATTTTTCTATTTTCTTGGTGAGAATTTTATGAGTTAGAAAATTTGAAATTTAAATAAATTTAAACAATTGTACACTTTGGTCTTTGAACCGTTATCTATATGTATGCATATATATTTTGGTTTCATTTTACTTTAGTCGAAGCTTTCAGAAATCAGGGAGCCCCTTTCTGTGGCCAACATATAATCTCTATATGAGATACGGAGATATTCAAATATTCAGTTAAAGCTTTCTTTTACCTCTCACACACAGAGTTAGCAAAGACGTTGTGAGCATTAATTTTCCTCTCCCCAAATGACCATTTAAATATGTTATAGTATGTCTTTTTGTGGTCTTTTGGTCTTACTGGGTTCTAAGACAAGAATTTATCTAGTCTGGTTGAGTATCCAGCTTTGTGCTGTGTTTGAGGTAACACCACTTTGAGAAGGGGCACCATTCCTCGTAAAAGCTGGTGTAGGTTAGGCATGCTGAGATCTTATTTGTGTCGTAAATAAATACTGTGTGATTTCGAATATTTTGTCAGTGTTTACTTCTAGCAAAAACTATTCTCATGGCAGGTTGTCCTGACAAACCCCTGTGCAGAGAGACCTTTGACATTCAAGGATATTATATAGTAAGCATTCAAGTTCTCTCCAGTAGGCATTCAAGTTCTGTGTGCGTTTATAACTGAATAGAGAGAAATAAAATAAAATTGAGTGCATACATATATTGGGTAGATATATATTTACACGTAGGTGTGAACTGTTCTTAAACAGCTGATTGGGTCATATGATTTGAACAGACTTACAACTATAAAGACTTTAGAGAATTTATGATTAGGTAATAAATTTTATAAAGGTTTTCCAATAATAAACAAACACGTGTTATATTTAAATGATAAAAAGTAATAAGATAGATTCTTATGTATGAATCACCATGAAAAAGTAATTTAATACTTTGCTAAATAGCATCAGATTTCTTCTCCTAATTTTCCTCTTTTAAAAAAATTGAAAAAAGAATTTGTACATTCACATTTGAAATCAGTGTGCTTATGACGCTGTATTTCGAAAGAAATCATGGATGAAATATTTATGCACATATGTAGTCAATAATGTTTTTGTAAATGAAGAAAATTATACATGTATATATAAAGATATAGATAGCCATCTTAATCAATTCCCTTCGACTTTTTCTGTGTTTTTCTTCTTTCTGCCCCGCATCTATTATCTTTCTTTATTCATTTTCCTCTCTTTGCTTTTGCATATCCGAAGAAGATATATAAGACACTGTTGTTGTTGTGTGTACAGAGTGTATATACGTTTGTATATACGTGTCGCAGTCATCTATATGACGTGTGTATATACGTGTGTTTGTCTAATCTAGTTTTTCCATTGTTCGTTGAATTGTTGCGTGTATAAACTTATGACAACGTTAATATGTTAACAGATACAGATCAATAACGAATATGTAACATTTACAACAGAAAGGGAAAATAACAGTCCTCTGGGATTGTAACAACGGGTCAGTCGAATAAACATACCTGATCCATCCTTCATCTTATTTGATGGATCCTCGGGAAAAGCTGCAAAGAGGATTCATCCCAATGAATCAACAAATCTCGGGTTGTCTTTTCAGCAACTTTATTCACCGATGTTTCCCCACTGGCAAGCTGTAACGCTGGGCCTAGACTAATGCATTCTGCTCCCCTTTACTGGGAGTCATAATCGTCTGTGGACCGTCTTTCTCCCTCTCTCGACTATGACTGCGTCTGCTCTCTCTTTCTCACTTCTGATCTTGGACTCCTCAAATCAGGCTCTACCTAAAGTCCACGTCACTTTAAATGACCTCTATGTAAGACTACGCAAGACTCCAGAGGTCCACTTGTTTTTAAATTATTTTTTTGGTTCTAATATTCTTTTCTATTAAAACATCTTAACATAAATAATTTTCTCTGTAAATATTTATGTTCCTAGGATAACGTCATATTTTTACAAAGACAACGATCATAATAATCGTCAACAAGCATATCTTCGGCGTTACCCAGCTAATATCTAACGATACAAATGCAAAAGAAGTATATAAACACTTGACAAAAAAATTCATGCACGTTTAAAATTTTGATTCCACCGCCAGCACATAAAATTATACAAAACAGCAGAAAAGATTGTAAACATTGAAAGTTTAAATTAATTCATATTATTTGTCGGTTTTAGGCATCAATATAACCATTCCATTTCACAATTTAATAGTCACACGAACAAACGAAACATTAGAATTCTCAGTCCCTTCTTTCCCTTTTTGCCTACTGTCTTTCCTAAAAATATTTGGAAAAAAAATTCGTATATCCGTATTGGAACTCAGGGCACTTCTGCATGACAGTGCCATGAGGCGACTGAGACGAGTTATCGAACCCTGTCCTTTGAATGAGAAATGCCATCTACCGGCTGTTCTGTGAACCCCAAATATAAACAAGTGTCTCCGAGAACGCAAAAATATAGAAAAGGCGAAACATTTAATTTAATATAATTTTAATGTTTTAATTTTTTTTTAAATGAGCGATTTATAAATGAAAATAAAATAAATGTTAAAAGCATGAAACATTTATTGATTGTTTTTAGAAATATTTGGGGGGTTCCTGTACGATTGTATAAAATGTAGCAACATATACACAGGCGGCAAAAAGAAAGTCCGCACTTGCAATTTTTTCAAAAACTACAAATTTAAGCTAAATTTAATGTAACTGTTTAAACAAACTATACCTCATTTGATTAGTCTTTTATTCTTCTATAATTTTACCTTTTCATATTTGATTTTTAATTGAAATATTCTAGTGTTTACGTCAGTTTAAAAAATAACTTAAAATTGAAGAGGCAAAAAGAAAGTTCGCACAATGGAAAATTGTTATTTAATATGCAACGCAAATACAACAGGAACACAATGAACTAGTTAATATTTAGTAGAATAGCCATTCTGCAATTAGACAGCCTGCAATCTTTTGGGAATTCCTTGAATTAGACTTCAGCAATACTCCGGGGAAAGGGCATCCCACTTTTCTTTAATTTTTGTTCAAAGTTTTTCCAAATTTGAAATTTATCATTTCGTAGCTGTTGCTTGATGTAATACCATACGTTTTCGATAGGATTGAGGTCTGGAGATTGTGCACTCCAATCCAAACACGGAATATCATGCTCTTCCAGGAACCTCTTGACATTGCTAGCTGTGTGAATGGGAGCATTATCCTGCATGAAAATGGGATTATCATCCAAATTCCGACCAAAGTAGGGTAGAAAATGCTCAGTTAACATATAGATGTACTTGGTCGAATTAATTCGACCTTGCAAGCGAACTATAGGCCTGGACCATTGCCACTAATAATACCCTACACCAAAACTGAACCTCCACCACCTTACAGCGTTGAAACTAAGCACCTAGGATTAAATTCGTCTTTCCTCCGATGGACGTACTGCTAACCATCACTGCCTAGCCTATTGAACTTGCTTTCGTCGCTAAAAAGCACTTTTGACCAATATGACCAGTCATGATCTTTATTGCATCTGATGAAGTCCAGACGGCGCTTTCTGTTCTTTACAGAAATCATTGGATTGCATCTTGCAACATATCATCGCAAGTTAAATTCCTTTAATCTGTTCTTGACAGTAGAAAAAGAGCACTTTTCAACAAGATTGCACTGTTGTTGGATTTGGGGAGCCGTTTCAATCTGTTTCTTAGGCTGCCGTTATTGAAACTAAAATACGCACATTCGCCTCATGGCACTGTCATGCAGAAGTGCCGAAATCAGTTGAGACTATTTTCTGATGACGCTGGATTTTGGAAGAGATCACAGCTAAAACGTGTGTACATAGTAGCTAACAATGTTTGCATAAATAAAGAAAATCATTCAGCAATTAAATATATATAAGTATAGATGGTTATCTCAATCATTTTTTCTACTTTTCCTCTTCTATTCCATTCCCCCCTGTCTATTATCTTTCCTTATTCGAAAACATTAAGATTCTCAGGTTCAAAGGAGCCATATTATAGATTAATCTAAATACAGGCTTAATCAGCATCAAACCGCAGCAAACCTCAGGATTCTACTTTTTGCTGTAAACTGAGTAATTTTCCAATTCGCCAGAAAGAATAAAAAATAATAGAATATCCTGCTTGAATCCCAGTGTGGTTTTCGCTCATCCAGAGGAATCATTGACATGATTTTCTGTGCCCACCAACTACAAGAAAAATCAAAAGAACAACAAAACCCGATTGTTCCTAATATTCTACGACCTTCAGAAAGCGTATAACAGGGTTTCAAGAACAGCAATGTGGTCAGTCCTAGATAGATTTGGAGTTTCTGAACCATTTGTGGACATGATCATAGCCCTGTACGAAGAGATCCATCAAAGCAACTTGTCATTTGCGAGTTTAAATAAAGCTGTGTACTGGCACCGACACCGTTCTCCTATTTCGTGGCCATGATATTCGAAGTCCCCTAAAACAACCCTGAGATAGATATCAAGTTCAGGTTTGATGGAGGAATTTTCAAACTGGCCTAATTAAAATCAAGAAGAATGACCAACACCATCACAGTGACGGAACTGGAATATGCAGACGGATCCTCTGATAACGGACTTCATTTACTTCTTTCATGTCGACAACTTTATTGAAATAAAATGATCAATTCCCAACTGTAATTCTTCTAATAAATTTACATTTTGAAATTGTGGATACCAAGCAACATTTCTATTTAATTAATATATATATATATATATATATATATATATATATATATATATATATATATATATATATATACATACAATAAAGTAAAGTAAATTTTATCTTGTTTAAGTTACCACCATAGATCAGTACACACAAGCTCGTTCACATGAACTACATAGCTGTCTACAGAGATAATGGTTTTGTCTGCTTAACAACCATGATATTTGTTATTATAATATTACTAATAATAGGTTTTTGAATTAATCCATTTTCTCGTGCAACGTCGGTATACGGGTTAGCTAGTTAATGATAATAGAGACATCAGTTTACTCCTTTTATGTTTGTATACGCTGAAACGTAATATGGAGTGAATAAATTCCTTTCTACACCAAATGAGCTTCTCGTCATATGCATAGCATATATCAGTACTTTATTTCTTCTGTGATTCGGATTTTGACCGTTTGTGACTTTCGCACTCTGGACGATGAATCACGTCACCAATCGCCAAAGTTCCGAAGGAGAAAACTGCCGTAGTTTGCTATCAGCTAATAGGCAGACGCAAAAACCCAAGACGAAACTTTCTTTTATTGTTACCCCATTCAAACTTAGCGTTTGGTCAATCCTAATGAAACCTACAAGACGGCAGAGGGGAGAGCTTTTTATTTTGGTCTAGTCATAAATAAAACACGAACGCAGTCAGGAACTAAACAGTAAAAGA